>NC_083765.1:9890152-10045152 GCF_963514075.1 Conger conger
TGATGATGATGGTGATGGTGATGATTATTATTATTATTATTATTATTATTATTATTATTGTTATATTACTATTACTCTCATTAAAGCCTGCACTCACAGAGCAGCAGTAGTAGGGACTGTACAGATATAACGGGGTAGCGCTCTTGCAGTGTCGCGCCTTGCAGACTGAAAGCCGTGACTGTGGCCTGACCCCCTCGGCAGCGGGAAGAACACGAGCACTGAGACCGGGTTCTGTTTTCGGAGGTGTTGCGTCACAGAAACAGTGCGCGAGGGGACGAGAGAGCTTCCTGTGTTCCGCTGGGAAGTACATCAAAGGCAGGTGTTTGTCTGAAAGCCCCGAGTCCCATCAAAGACTGGGAGATAAAACAGCAACACGTTTTTTTTATCACCAGCCTGTTAGTCCTCTTAGCCAGCTGGGTGACTGTGAGTTTTCTGTCTTCTCTCAGCGCTATACGCTTGCTATGCATTTAATCAGCAAAGGACAATGGAACCGAATGCTGTATTCAATGAAAAGAACGCGGTATTTTTACTTGTTTCCCTTGTTATTTTCTGTCGGGTGTTGGTCTGGTTATTACAATGGCTTGTGTTATTTTTAGTTAAATTAAATTAATAAATATGTATTCATTAATAAGTGACTGGAGGTGACGTCCGTTGACCCTTCCACTAGAGCGTCACATTGTGTGTTGCTGCTCACAGCCTCAACATCGTCTGTAAATTGACCATGGATGGGCTTACATCGCACGCTGAAATCGCCTCGATGTTTGGTGAACTACACGGCGAGCCCTGAGTGTGCGGGGAGACGTGTTTGTGTGCAGCGCCGTGTTCGGTTCTGCCTCGGCTGCCTGCGGTTATGGCATGCTGAGCAGTGCCTCGGGTGGGCAGAGGACAGCACATCAACGCCAACACCTCCACATCACAGTCCCCTTTTTTCTGCACCACGAGAAAAGATCTCATCCCCATCTGTTCCTCGCAGTCCAAAACCATTTGTTTGGGTCTGTGTTTTTACTCCGTGGAATGGCTTCCTATGTTCGCTAAGGTCTAGAACTGATTTCCCAGGAGGCATCTTCCAGGAAGTGGTGAGGTCATGGTACTACATTATGTATAGTATGTCATGGTACTACATTATGTATAGTATGCCCTTTTGTGGCAACTGAGGACAGACAGCATATTCAAAACCAAAAATAATACCGTTCCGCTGCATCTGTACTAACCTGTGCTTTTATGTGAAATCAGGTGTATATTTTTGCAATGTTGCCAAGGCAAATTCCTGCAAAAACCAATGCTAGTGCTTAGTGAGCAGGTTTGGAAGTGTGCTGTTCTACTTCTGTCAGTTTCATGTGAGAAAGAATATTACAGGTAATCCATCTGGGTCTCTCATATGGTTTGCGAAAGATTGTTTCCCGTTCCATCCGTGGTAGCTTTAGCTTCAGTCAAAACACTAGAGAAAACAGAAAGGAACAAAGAGGCAGTGTTTTGTAAGGCAGAATCCACACATATATGTGCGCACGCACACACACACACACTACACACATATTGTATGAATACATTATTGTACATAGTTTGTTAATGTGAATGATCTGATGATTATAAAATCCATGCTCCTTATTTATGTGTTTATTTACCTATAAACACTGTACTTAACACATAACAGCGAGGTGCTTAACACCTGAAGCTTCTTCATCTTCATTATCGTTATCTTTTCATCACCTTCGTTTGTTCGCAGAAGTCTCGGTGCTCAACACACAGCATCCCTTCAAAGTCTAGGCTAGTGAGTAATTTATTTAATTACAGTTGTGTGCCTCCATACCCTCCCAGGGCACTGCCATGCTGTATGAATGGGGAAATCCAGGCCTATAATTTTAGGTATAAACTAGACAGCTGTGCAGAGAAGGAGAACTCAAATGCAGTCTCGGGCCCCCTGTGTGTGTGTGTGTGGGTGTGTGTGTGTGTGTGTGTGTGTGGGTGTGTGTGTGTGTGTGTGTGTGCTGGTTTTGTTTCAGCCAATCTCTTCGTCAGTTAAGGTTGTTGAAAACATGTGCTTAAGGTTGTCCAGATCTTTTTTTCCTTTAGCTCATCAACACAATTCAGTTTTGGCTCACTGCCATTTCTATTGATTTTGCTTGACTTTGTTCCCAAAAAAGTAAACGATAAAAACATTAAAGCTTCAGTTGACCTCACGATATGCTACCTGTATGTATGACATAATGTGGCCTTGCAAGAGTAAATAGTCCTACTATAAACAATGTATTTTCTTTTCACAATTAAGTTTGTTTCAATTCAGAGGTTACAGTTGTGGCCAATATACCACCGTGTACACATTGCTCTATATTTTGGCTTGTTTCTCAGGCGTTTTAATAGTCCCACTTTAGAGACCCGTGTATAGAGCCAACAGGTTCTCATCTGCATCACTTTTCTGTAAGGAAAAATGGTGTTTCTAAATGCTGACAGCGATTTCACGCGCTCTCCTGTGAGTCTGAAGCAGGTAATTAATCCTCAGGTGATAATTATTGAGTTCCCATGGCATTTAACAAATTTTCTTCTGCAGGAGCCACATGATGAATAAGGGATTCCCAGGACAGACCCTAAAGGCTTTATTTTAGCTGCTTGCATCTCAAATGAACAATTCACACAAAATGTAGACACTTTTTTTTTGCTTTTTCTCAGGTACTTCATTGATCGCCACACAGACCTGGAGAGGCAGTTTAATATTAATGTTGAAGATGGAAAGATAACTCTAGCAAAACCACTGGATAGAGAAACTGAGATGTGGCACAACATCACAGTGACCGCCACAGAAGTCAGTAAGTATCCTTTTCGGTTTGCTTTAAATTCACACTCACCAGAAAAGGTGTGAGGTTTCTTTTTTAAATTTAAATGTCAGAGTGTCTCACTTTGTCTCATCATAGATAAAAAGAAAAAGAAAAGTCGAGCAAATATAATACCCATTTCCCAATGAGCATCAAACCCTATTTTTCATATTTGTAACCAATAGAATTTAGTGAAAATATTATATTCATTTTCTGCAAACAAATATTTTTTGGGTGAATGTGACAGCTTTGGGAATGTGGGAAAATACATTAATCCAGTGAATTTTAATTGAGGTAAACAGCACAGTAGTTAGATTAGTGTAAGAGGAAGTACATTGATGTGTCTTTAATAAACCCCCACGCTGGAGTCAATTGCAGCAATTCCAGTGTTCATAGAAGATAAAGAGATGCGAGGACTGACTGGCTTGAACATAATCTTTGGAGCCGGCTATAGATATGTTAAAACGCCATTTGCATTCTCATTGTGTCTGAGGATCGCATGGGAGGATAATGCCAAAATTACCGTTTTTAGTCGACGCTTGTGTAAAGAAATTTGCTAACCTTGTTTTCTGTAAATCAAGGGAAGTGCTGTCATTGTCACATACAATTAAAGCGAGGCAAAATGCTCTCAGCACCTAGCGCCTCAACGGCATGTTTCAGAGCAGTGAGAAAGCTGGTAGGCTCGATAAGAAAAAAAGACACTCAGACGCACACCTCTCTCTGAATATCATATTTGTCACATCACGTTCCGGTGTGTGCGTTTCGCCTTTGTTTTGATGCCCTTTGGCAAAGTGTCTGTGACTGGCGATAGCGGTGTCGCTCAGCACACCTAATAGAAATTTGCTAAAATAAATATGCCCTTGTTTGCCCTTGTTCTGCGGCTTCGAGATTGAACAGGGAAGGGCTCCCTGTCGTAAAGAGGAAGAATTGCATTCCCCCGTAGCGTTCGATCATGATTTCGCCACTCAGATGCCACTGTGTTCCGCTGCTTGCCCCCCAGATGACATCTGACTAATCAGATTGACTTCCCTGCTGCAGCAGAATGAAAGGCTCTCTGCACCGAGGAAGGCAGTGATTGAAGTGCTGCAGTTTTTCGCTCTCTCTCTTGCTTTCTCTCCCCCTCTCTCTCTCTGTGTGCACACACACACACACAGACACACACACATACAAACTCACATGCACACACACACAAAAGCCCCAATTCTTAAGGCTCAAGGCCTCCCACCTTCTCTCTTCGCAGTTAATTCCAAGCTGCAGTCTGTCTACTCATATGTTATAATGACACCAAAAGATGCTTGGAGAGGCCTACTCATCTTTACATTACTCAGTGTCAAATTACTTCTCCACAGAAATAGTTTAAATGACAGTTAAACAAACTATTTCCACAACCAATGGCCCTAAAGCAGATTTAATTCAATCAAAAACCCTGGATATGTGGCCGCAGTGAATTTGTTCTGTAATACTGAGCAAGTCAAGTCAAGTCAAATTTATTTGTATAGTACATCATACAGAAGGCAACTGAAAGGGCTTTACATAAGACATAACAGTGTTCTTAAAATAAATTAGAATTAAAAACAATCTTAATAAGTTAAAGCAATGCATTTCAGCCAGTGATAATACACAATTTTGTTTCATACAGACCATCGCAATGATAAAAGCGAAAAAGGGTGTATGAATAAAAAAGTAAATGCTTGCCTAAACCCTATACACCGATTGAAGTTGTACACAGATTCCAGGCTCAATTATTCTTCTTCCTTCTCTTTCCATTCTGACAGAACTCGCCTTTTTTACCAAATGTTGCACATTATAGAGAGGTACACGGGTTGATGATCATGCGATTCTGGCCTTGATTGGCCACTTGGGGGTGCAACAGCAAAGGGTCGAAAGTGATATGTTTGACAGGCCATATCTGCGGAACCCTTTAACCTAGAATCAAAATTCTTCTTTTCAGATGCTAGATTCTTCTCCTCTCATCGAGAAAATCCATCCATTCCTCAGAAAAGTATGTGTGGTTAAATGTTTTTTTTTTTTTTACTTTATTTATTTATTCTTTCATTTTGGTTTTATTTATTTAATTATTATTCAATTTTGTCTGAATTACTTCTATTTTTTTATTATTCTTCACTTCCATTTGCATTATTTATATCTTTCGTTTGAATTAGACTTTTTAGCATTATTCTTTTTATTTTGAATTATACTTTTGACATTGTACATGGGGGTGGGATTAGAGGAGTAAGGTGTGTCTATAGCATCTATGCTTGTCTGACATTGGCTAGCGCTGGCCTGTGGTGGAGTTTCCACAAGAAATCAGTGAAGTTATATAATTAGCATATATGGTCATATACTAACATCATTGCGTTTTTCAAAATGCCAGGAAGCTGCTGTGTGGCTTATTGCACAAAAACAGATTTAAAAACATGGATTTATTTCGCTACCAAGAAATCAGGAGCTAGCAACAGCTGAAACCACGACCCCATAAATTGACATTATTTATATTGGGTCTAAAATAGAATGCTAGCTAAAAGTGATGATCATGATAAACTAGCTGGTCTAGTTAGTCGAGCTAGGTGTGTTGGATCATTTGTCCATTTTCTGGAATTTTGAAAATCACTATGATTTGAATATATGACCAGATTTTGTCCTGATTGAAAGACTTATAACTGATTGCTTCATTGATTTCCTATGGAGCCTCCACCACCGGTCGGCTCTAGCCAATGATGTCACACAAGCATAGATGGCAAAGACACGCCTAAATCCTCTAATCCTACCCCGCGTAAAATTTATGTCAAAAGTATCATTTAAAAAAATTAGAGGAACGCCAATTAATTCAGATTAGTCATGTGTCTGCCATGTCCTCCTGACATTGGTGAGATCCAACAAGTTTGATGCCAGTTGGTCATTTTGTGGCACTATACCAGTCTGTTGAATTTCCAATCATTAAAAATTGGCTAACCCTGCTACGTTTCACTAAGTGTTGGTCACCTTAATTACTGCTTCCAGGTGTATTTTGTTTCATTATAAAAAAGAGAAAATTAACCTGTGTCCAGTGGTTTCTTGTTTCATTTGGTGTTTCTGCCTCCGGAGATCTGCCAGGCACAGTAATCACATGTTGTTTGCACAACCACCACCAGGTGGCATATGTGAGCATTCTAATACAAAGAAATCTGAAATACACAGCGGTTCTGACAGTAGGGGGACCAGGTGTGTCCGTTTGGGAAGTTTGCATCATCATGAAAGAGCTGAAAAGTATGTTTCCGGAAGTAAATGCCGTACCAACAGATCGTTTTCCCTAGCTAATAAATTGGCAACATTGTTTCACATCAATTCACAAGCAAAACAGGCTTTACGACATGGCAGTATGTTTTTATTCTAATGTCATGCAGGAACAAATACTTTGTGTTGATGGTTTACTGTATAGTATACTGTATAGTATCTGTATACAGTGTATACAATGTGTGCCTCCATGGGTTCGGCCATTGTTGTGTGATGTCAGACAACTGTTTCTCGTGAAGTCGGGGTAGATGGATTTGCCCCGACTGATGTTCAATTGCGCTTTTCCTCATAGGAGGTTGGAAAAACTCTACTTCTGAGTTGTCTGGAATGCAGCATTAGGAGGCTAACATGTACGTAGCCTATATTCACCACCGGGTGAAATCACACTCAGACAGCAGAAATGAGGTCAGTTTTGTAAGCAAGGGTCTTGTCAATGAATGAGCCATTTTTTAAAGAAAAGCATTTATGTGCTTTCTCAGGACATCAAGAGCTTAAAATAGTATATTTATAAGCTCCTCCGATTTAATCACAAGGGAATCATTTCCCTCCAGTAATTAATATAAGTGCAAATTGCAAAGCAAAGCCTGCAGATACTGTATTTAGCTCTCGCAAAGGCACTTTTTTACATGCTTGGCGATGCTGAAAGTATAATAATAAACTTTATTTATCCACTTGTTTCATTTATAAATGCAACGTACAGTGCATAATCTGTAACAAATAAATATTTTAATAGCGTTCCCAAATGTCCTGTGAGTTTAACCTTTTGTACATTATGGTGTACAAGTTATTGGTTATGAATCAAGATTTTATTCGTAAGAATACTCCGATTTACTTGCTTTTTTGATAATGCCGCTGCACTGAACCAATTAATTATATTATTTTTCATCTTCCCAGCGTCAAGTCATATTTAATGTTTCATTGAGCTGACATTATTCAAAATCTTATTCTAATTTATCTGCACATATCTGCCTTATTTTGACCAGTCAGGCTATGTTTCTTTTGTCAGTAAAATATGATTTAATTAGGTTACATTATAAGATTTTGAAATATATTGCTTCATACCAAGCCCCCAAAGTTTAAAATTGTAGTTATTGTTTTTTTGCCAAAGATAATTAATGGGCTCTATAGGACACTTTTGTAAAATTGAGCTGTAGTTTCAGAACTATTCAGATTCTGACTATTCAGAACTAGTAGTTTTATAGAAATGTGGATGTTGTTAACGTTAGCTAATCAGTACAAACATTAACTTAACGTTCAGGAAACAAATGTTTGTTGAACATACAAGTTAGCTGGCCGATGTTAGCTGTTGATATTCATACAAGTTGGACAGGGATGTTAAGTTGCAAACAACATATTATAAAGTTTATTGGCAAAATGTAGACAGCTGTGTGTGCACGTGAACTCAACAATACATTTCTCACAGAAGACATAGTTTGTCCACTGTTTTACTTCACACCAGTGGTGATAAAACTTAAAAGAAGTAAGTGCTAGTGTGCTGTTGACCTTTACTGGTCCCCAGTGAGGTTAGTAGCTAGCATAAGCCAATAGCACTAAGCCACACAATTAGCTTTTTAATGGTACTTATAAACGATAAAAACTAAGGGATTTGATTAGGGTCAATGGCACTGAGACTTTCTGTCGCACCATCCATAAACAGCAAAATTCCCACTATTGGATCGATAATTTAAAAAAAAAGTTATATATAGGAAATGCCAGTGGTAACAAAGTTTTGTGGTGGATGATATACCCCATACCCTCATATTTGCCACCCGGTAGTGGTTGTGTGAAAAGCAAACCCTAAACCACTATGGATTATAGGCAATCTTGCTCAAAATGGCTTCTCAGCCTGTTACAGGCCGAAATGCAACGTGACTGCCCCTACTGTCAGAACCTTGCAATTCTTTTTTTTCCAGCGGCAAAATTCTCACCGCAGAATCAAACCACAAAATAAACACGAAACCACTGTAGCTGACCATACAATTTATTAATTAACATCATTTGTCCTGCATCAATGACAGAAGCGGTAAAATCAATAGGAACTAACATACTGTATCTTTTTTATGGATGGGAAATCAGAGTTTTATGAATCTCTACCTCTATTACTATATTATTTACCAATATAATTATTTTAGCCAATCATAGTGTTTTCCAATAAAGAGGGCAGCTAATGGATCATGTGAGCCAATGATTAACGCAGCTAACATAACAATACTGTCTCCTCTCAATACTGAATACATCAGGGCTCATAAAGTCAGTGGCCATACCTCTGATTACAGAGTCATTTACTGGGAAGCAGTAAACAGAACAATAAAGTCCAGTTTTGTCAAATCACCCTCTACTTTCCTGTACATTTTGTGTGCCATTGTTTCATTAATTAATTTATTAATTCATTGTGTGGATTTATATATCAACATCAGGGATCAAGGAAAGCGACATAGACCAAGCAGTAGTGGTAAAAGGTACCGAATGACTTGTGTTTTAATGTATTTATTTTGATCTTATTTTGTATTGATTTGTGTTTGAACAGAAAATCACAGTCAGATCTCACGGGCGATCATTGCCATCCGAGTGCTGGACATCAATGACAACGCTCCAGAGTTTGCCACGGAGTTTGAAGCCTTCCTCTGTGAGAACGGGAAACCTGGACAGGTGGGAATCAGTCAGTGACGGAAGGACGCTTGCACATCTCTTCAGTATGGATTAGCCACGGTGAATTACGCCCTGTTTGTTCCCCCAAAGAGGACCTGTCCTGTCCGCACATACTCTCTACTGACAGAGGCTAGGAAAAGGGATGTAACGAAAGGAGAGACAGAAATGATCAGAACTGTTTGTAATTCCAGGGCGTCCTGAAAGAACAATGTCTGGCTAAATAATATCTGTGGGACGTGCTTAGACGGGTCCCTCGGGTCCTATTCAGCTCATTCACAAGACACTGCACAATAGGAATATTTAAACACAATTTGCTGAATCAGAACTTTGACCTGAATGTCGGTTACAAATTGTTGGCAAGTACTTCGCCCGATGGGTATTTAAATTAACAGAGAAAACAAAACTGCTAAAAAGGGGACTCCCGTAGGAGGAGGGTTTTTAATTTCAGGAATGAATGAGGAAGGAGTCCCTTTGTAAGTGGACCAATGACTCCATGGGGTTGTGAAGGTTCTGGAAATAATGGTAATAAATGTGCACCGCCCTCAGTGACCCATGTCTTTGCCTTTTCCGCAAACAGGTCATTCAGACCGTCAGTGCCATCGATAGGGATGACCCACAAAATGGACACTCTTTCCTCTACAGCCTGGTGCCTGAAATGTTAAACAACCCAAACTTTACAATTAAAAACAATGGAGGTAAGCTCTGTCCCATGAGGTAAACTATTTTTTTTTTTTTATCAGATTGGTTAGGTGTGCAGTAGTCTGGACATTAAGGAGTATTTACAGCAATATTTGTTCAAGAAAGTAAAAGAACAGGATACAAATGTTGTTTTTTGTAGCTAATGAGTGATACTTGCTTGCACAGTGACATCATGAGATGGTGCAGAGAAACAGATGGTTCTAAATTTGTTTGTAAAATGCAGTGATTTGTTTAGTTGACTATCTGCCCCCCACCCCCACCTAAGTCACTGTTGCAGAGCCTGATGTGATACAATATATTTTAAAGGGCTCAGGGTGAATATTTTACACCCATACACATCTGTTCTTGGATGAGAGCTGCAGGTATCAGGTGCAACAAATTGAAAAAACTTTTTTTTAAAATATATATAGATATAATATTAATTAAAATAATAATTCAAATAATAATAATATGCAGTATTAGGTAGACCTGTACACCAGCTTGTTAAGGCAAATATTTAATCAGCCAAACATATGGCAGCAAATGCAGACTGGGTCAAGAGGTTCAGCTTTCCGACCAAATGTTAGAATGGGCAAGAAATGTGATCTAAGTGACTTTGACCATGGAATGATTATTAGTGCCAGACAAGGTTGTCTCAGAAACTACTGATCTCCTGAGATTTTCATGCACAACCGTCTCTAGAGTTTGCAGAGAATGGTTGGAAAAACAAAAAACATCCAGTGAGCAGCAGTTCTGTGGGCATACACACTTTGTTAATGAGAGAGGTCAGAGGAGAAGGGCCAGACTGGTTGCTGTGCATACCCAGACCAGTTTATCAGTTTGGCCAAGCTGGTTGGCCAGCTCATACCCAGCTAGACCAGTTTTATGACCAGTTTGGCCATGCTGGTTGACCAGCTCATACCCAGCTAGACCAGTTTTATGACCAGTTTGGCCATGCTGGTTGACCAGCTCATACCCAGCTAGACCAGTTTTATGACCAGTTTGGCCATGCTGGTTGGCCAGCTCATACCCAGCTAGACCGGTTTCATGACCAGTTTGGCCATGCTGGTTGACCAGCTCATACCCAGCTAGACCAGTTTTATGACCAGTTTGTCCATGCTGGTTGGCCAGCTCATACCCAGCTAGACCAGCTTATGGCCGGTTTGACCAGCACAATTTCCAAGCTGGACAAGCTGGTTTACACATCTCAGAAGAATATTTAACTACATATGATAATAACTACATGTTTATTAACTGTAGCTATTGAAGCTGATTATTTCCCACAATGGGAAGTGCTATCATTGAGCTACTGTATGTTTGAAATTAAGCAAGGTACATTTTTTGCCACATTTGGGAAAGATTGTGACTATATCCTCTTCCTACTCCTTCAACACTGCAGGAAAATATTCACATATTTAAGAAGATGATGGATGACATTTTGACCAGGGCTGGATAGTTATATGGCATTTCAGGGTTCTACCAAGGCTTGACTTTCCAATAAAAGAAAAGGCTTGATTTACCAAAAAAAGAATGTGATTATATGGGTCATGATGTAGAAGTCTCTGGTTTGATTTAAAAGGCACCTGGCAAATGCTCTAGGTCATCTCTGCTAGCTATTCCAGCACTCTATTATCTGTTTGTAGCCACCTCAAGCACACACGCGTGCACATACCCACGCACATACCCGCATGCACTTACCCATACCCACACATGCACACATGCACTTACACATGCACACACATGTGTGCACATACCCACACACACATCCACGCATGAATGTACACATGCACACACATGCGTACGCATACCCACACACACATTCACGCATGCGTGTACACATGTACACACATGCATGTGCATACCCACATACACACACGCGCGCACACACACGCAGACCTCAGTTACGAACAACAGTCTTAAATGCTCAGCAATCACATTCAGTCGACAGACAGCTAATTTGCCCTTTTTGGCCTGAGATTCGTACAAAAGCAGCTAAAAATCTTTAATTGGGCAGAAATCAGTGGCTCTTTTTGTTGATATGAAGATAGTCTATATTACAATTGTGTTTGCATTTTGTCAGTAATAGCGCAGTTAATATCAAATATAAATGTTCATCGGTAACAGATGTTACAGTCTAGTGCAATATGTTTTGAGTAGTAGTGCTTCAAGCCATACCTCTCTTGTTGCTGCTTGCCAACATATAAATTGTCCCACTGGAGAGAGTTTTTCTTAGCATGGCACTCCTTCTTGTGTGTTGTTTCCCTTTGTTATTTGAGGAAAATTCATCTGTTTAATGTTGGGCTGAGTGCCAAACCAAATCTCAAACCATTAGTGCTTCAGCATCTGAAAATAAGAACCCTGTGCGTACATTATATTTAGCATGCAATACTCTAATGTAATCTAGACACTTTACCTTTGTTCTATTTAGCTATTCCTGCTCCAAATAATACTAAACAGACCGCATACAGATGGCATCCGTATCCAAATCTATTTTTTTCACCATGTCTCGATGTATCTCATTCAACGTTTAATAATGTAATACTCCAATTTAGTGTTTTATTGCTTCTTTACATGTTTATCTGTCGCTATAATCAATTAGTCTACACTCACTGATCACTTTATTAGGTAGACCTGTACACCAGCTTGTTAATGCAAATATTTAATCAGCCAATCATGTGGCAGCAACTAAAAGTGTCAGAAAGGGAAACAAATGTGATCTAAATGATTTTGACCGGGGAATGACTGTTGTTGCCAGACAGAGTGGTTTGAATATCGCAGAAACAGCTGATCTCTGGGATATCCACATACAAGAGTCTATAGAGTTTGCAGAGAATGATGTGAAGAACCAAAAATATCCAGTGAGCAGCAGTTCTGCAGGAAAAAACGCCTTGTTAATGAGAGAGGTCAGAGGAGAATGGCCAGAGTGGTCAAATCTGACAGGAAGGTGACAGTAACGAAAATAACCACACATTACAACAGTGGTATGCAGAAGAGCATCTCTGAACACACAACGCGTCAAAGCTCGTAACTGGATAGGCTACAACAGCAGAAGACCAATAAGTCTAATAAAATAAGTCCAATAAATACCTAATAAAGTGCTCACTGAGTGTACATCATACACACTAGAAGATAAAGCTCTCATTGCTCCAACCCTGGTTGAAGCAAACTGCAAAATTGCTCCATTGAGATCATTTTTATTTTGAGAGGCAGTGAGATATTAGTGTACCACTGTCAGTGACAGGGAGCACAGTCGTAAACCTAAAAGGGAGATATTGCTTCTGTATGGACTCGCACTAAAAACCTCGAAACTGAAAAACAAATGCGGAGCTTTCAGTGTCTGTGCTTTTGTGCGGCTGAGAGAGCCGTCCGGGGTTAGACCTGTGAGGTGGACAATTTCTCATGACCACTCCAATCGCACTCTGAGGCGGCTAGCCTGCTCCCAGTCCGTCGCTGTGAAGTGCCGCTTCCCACTGCATGAAGAATCAAAATTTTCCATCCGCCGCTTTGTGCTTTTAATTCTCGAAACCTCTCATTCTTCTCCCTTTCTCTCTCTCCCCTCCCTCTAATAAATGGTTCCCGCTGGGCACGGATCTTTGCGTAAACCATTGAACAGTGAAATAAACTATTCTTAGGACTTCTCTTTTAAGTTGAAACAGGCTCTCGGTACACTGCAGAGTTTATAACTTATGAAGGCTGTCGGTGCCGCGGTGAATGTCATTGTTCCTCTGACTCATATTCCTTTAGAAGCTAGGCTGCAGCAGACAATGCGCCTCCCCCATCGCTAAGGGCGTGCAATAACAAAAACAGTGCTTCGGTTATTACGATAAATCAGCTCGGAGCTTATGCAAATAATTGCTCCATGTGCCTGGAAATGTTTACCTTTTATTCATTAGGATGCTTATGAGCACAAATAAAAGCCTGTTCGTACTTTGTTTTATTGATATTTGCTCTGGCAAAATATCCATCTTCAATGGTGTCCGTTATTCGGGCAGGCTGTGGCGAGTTCACTTATTCTAATCAACATTTATAGGCTGTAAAAAATGACATTTGGTTGGAGGGCACACTGGAGACATATTGCGTCTCTCACTCTCGCATTAAATTTACCTTTACCCAATTATCCACTTTGCTGGCCGTCCGATTCAACTCATTTCGGGTTAATGGCTTCTTCAATGCCACTTTCCCTCTTCTTTCTCCTCTCCGCCCCTCAATACTCTCCTCGCAGAGAGAGAGAGAGAGAGAGAGAGAGAGAGAGAGAGAGAGAGAGAGAGAGAGATGTGGCGCATACCCATGCAAAGATCAAGACTTCCAGGAACGTATTTCCAAATGAAGTCTCCATTTGTCAGCCGCACAGGACCACGTGGGACTGTGAAGTTTAAAAGTGTGTCGAGAAGTGGGCACAAGGAGAATGGTAATGAACACAGAGCGTCTAATAAGAGCCATTGCAGAGCCCGTGGCATTTTAGCAGCTGGCCTTCTTCTTTCAGTACATTCAGTTCCTTCTGTTACGTGTATAAAAATGCCGCAATGCATCTCTAGAGCTTAATAGCTTGTCATAAAACATTGCTTGTGATTATGGTTATTTTGTAGCTTGTGTCTGCATCGTAACGAATAGAGCTGTAGGGGTTTATGGGACGCGAAAATAAACACTGAGGCACAGAATCTGTGCAAAATATGTAAAAACTCACCCGCATTATACAGCATATAGAACCAATTTTCTGTCACCTTATTTCAGTTTTAATTTCCCAATTATAGTTGCAATTATATGTCTAGCCGCTCCCCTACACTGCAGTGCACTCTGAGTTCAGAAGAGTACAGAAAATCATTAATTTCTCTATTCACTCTGCGCTCCACCAGTTGAGCTGTGCTGTCCCTGTTTCCTGCACACCTGGGCATAAGCAGAGCGCAGGAATACAATCTAGCAAAAATGAGGCAGGGGAACCTTTACAAAAAAATCTCCTGAAATTTTACCATTTAAAATTAATTTATTTAAATTCACATGTGCAAATGTAACAGGTGAACTGCCCATTTTGACATATGAACTGAAAATGGGTAACACTGTCATGAGCATCCTTCATGTGGCCCAGACTTGTGGTAGTTACCTTTTTCCACTCCCATCTTATAAGTGGAACTAATTTTATAGTTCACGTGTGTATTCTTCACATGTCGATTTTTGTGCTATCAAACGTGCTAACACAAATCCTGTTACCTTGGGAGATGCTATTGTTGACTGTGTCTCTTTCCTCAGGATTGCAAACCACATTCAGCAATGGCATGCGTAGCAGGGTTAGCTCGGCAAGTTCGCTCGTAAGCACAGTGGAGTGCAGGAAAGTGACGGTTCATAGCAGGTTACAGTGACAATGCTCTCTGATCACATAACCCTCAAATTCAAAAGAACATTGTTGCCCTTGACTAGGGGTGATTTCGCCTGTAGCTGTCAACTGTAACACATTTGTCTAACAAATCTTTGGATGAATGAGAGGCCAGGGTTCAAATCCCACCTCGGATTCAGACAAACATCTCTCTCTTGTTACACATTGTTAGGAATCAGTTGCAATGTCAATACACCAATGAGCAGTACTTCAGCAGGACACATCGCCAGTGAGATCCCGAGCCCATTAGAAAGCGTACTGAGTCATTGGTTTTGCCACGTTTTCATGGATTCGGTTGTTCACCCACATCACATTACTGGAGAGCTCTTTTTGTAAGCTTGCAAATGTATTTATTTATTTATTTGTTCATTTACTGAACAACGGCATTTATACAATGAGTCATGTACTCAAAGTGTGTATTGAAAACCAATTTAGAATGAGGAAATTATCTGAACACTTAAGAGTTTTTTTTTTTTCTTTTTTCTATTTTTTCTTTCCTGGATCTGTGCCCTCGACACAGACTATGATATGAAATGTGATTTATTCAACACACAACCAAAAGCATAACTTTTTCCCCCATTTCAGTATCAGCTAGAATATTTTTTCTTCAAGCATTTTAATATAGCATTTAGTTTGTCATCTTTAAAATCTGAATTCATTTATGAGTTGTAGCCCAGAGTGATTACCGAATCACTGAGGCTTTTTGTTAGCTGATAGTGATGAACATGGGGCATACTCTATGAATTTTAATAGAGCTGACTAATAATATTACTGGTTAGTTTTTGTAAGAACATAAACATTCAACCAGTTTTCAGCTGACCACCCTGAAGGCCTATATGAATGCTGTTAAAGGGATTCACAATTGAACACGTTTTACAGAATATAGGGTTTGCACAGTAACTATAGGTAGCCCGTTGCTTAGCCTCTGCATTGCATGCATCTGGACTGGAAAGTGTAAGCTGTGGGAAAGCAAAGCCGCACTATATAAGACAGTAAATGCAGGGTGTCACCCGGCTGTCAGACGTCGAGTGACAGCGCGGCATATCCTCCAGCGCTTAAGTTTAACTTAACCCACAAATCATGAAGTGTTCTGAAAGGCTATCACCAAGAGACTTGGATACAAAGCCATCAATGACACATTTGCCATTTAAAAGAAGAAGCTTAGTTCGCATTTGGATGCACCCGCAATTATGTTTTTCTGATCGCAACTGAAACACAAAGAACATCAATCTAGCGTGCACTATATATGGCATTTTCCCATGTCTAGTATTTGTGTGGCCATCATTTCTACAATGCAAATGAATTGAAGGCAAAAGCTGACGGTCAGTACAGAAATAAAAAGAGAGCGTTGATTCCCATGATTATTCCTGTTTCAGCCATGTCTTCTTGTTCCTTTTCCACAGACAACTCAATCAGCATACTGGCCAAACACGACACCTTCCGACGGCAGAAGCAGGAGATGTACTACCTGCCAATCATCGTCACAGACAACGGGAACCCACCAATGAGCAGCACCAACACCCTGACCATCCGTGTGTGTGGCTGCAGTCGGGAGGGGATCGTCCAGTCCTGTAATGTTGAGGCCTACGTCCTGCCCATTGGCCTGAGCATGGGAGCACTGATCGCTATACTGGCCTGCATAATCCTGCTCTTAGGTATGACACCGCACCCACATACCGCATGTGGTAGACATTATTGGTTTATTTTTGTAACCATTATAACCAATGCATTAGTGTTATATAACCACTTAAATGGCATATTTTTCTCTTTGGATAGAACTTGTTGTAGATGCAGATTTTGTACATTTGTACAGTTAAATAAATTAACTAAAATGTTAAATAGCTGAAGGAAAATCTCAAAAGAATCAGTTTAAAAATGGCAACATTCAAGTAAAAATGATTTCTGTCTTAAGAGGGCAACAGAAATGAGGTTAAAAATGGTGGCTAAAACAGGTGACTTTTTTTCTGCAGGCAGTTCCGTAATAAGCCTTGTTTATTTCTGCTCAGGAAAGCAGCGATACTATTTGTTACATTATAACATGTGCGGCTGTATCCCTTCCCGTCCAGTCATCGTGGTGCTCTTCGTGACGCTGCGGAGACACAAAAACGAGCCGCTGATTATCAAGGACGACGAGGACGTGCGTGAGAACATCATCCGCTACGACGACGAGGGCGGTGGCGAGGAGGACACGGAGGCCTTCGACATCGCCACGCTGCAGAACCCCGACGGCGTCAACGGCTACCTGCCGCGCAAGGACATGAAGCCCGACCTGCAGTTCATGCCCAGGCAGGGCCAGAACTCCGGCCCCAACGGCGTCGACGTGGACGAGTTCATCAACGTGCGTCTCCACGAGGCGGACAACGACCCCACCGCGCCGCCGTACGACTCCATCCAGATCTACGGCTACGAGGGCCGGGGCTCCATCGCCGGCTCGCTCAGCTCCCTGGAGACGGCGTCCTCTGAGTCAGACCAGAACTATGACTATCTCAGAGAGTGGGGCCCGCGCTTCAGAAGACTGGGGGAGCTTTACTCGGTGGGGGAGAGTGACGTAGAGACCTGACCGAGGATCTAGCGGAAGCCCTTTTGACATCGTCTGCATACGTGCGTATTACGTTAGGGTTATAGACAGATATTATTGACAGTTATAAGCAGCTGTTTTAAAAATGGAGGGGACCTGTTCAAAAAATATATATAGATGAGCAAAACAAAACGGACAAAAAAAAAAAAACTTCATAGAGGAAAGTCTAGCGACCATCATCCACCACATCAAATGCATTGTAATTTTGAGCCAAACTAAACAATGTCTATATTAGAAGGTCAATGATTCTTGTGGTGTGAATTAGAATCTGTGAGTGTCTAGCAGTATTTGAGGTGTTTTGTCATTCACTGTGACTGCCTGAAGCATGAAGACTTGGATTCTTGGTAGTCGTGCGAGGTGCCAAGATGGAGGACGCTCACTGGTGCTGTGTTGGTGTCGGCTTGCTCAGACCACGAAGGACGCCAGTCAAGAGCAGGCCAGTTGTCCAGCCAATCAGAAAGAAAATACTAAACCATAAGATCATAAATCAACAAGAAAACAGCAATATATGATCTTCATTGAAGTATTGAATGTAAGTATGAACACACAAAGATAAAACGATTTCACTATTGGCTTTAAGAAGCATTAGTTCTGATACTCTTTGATACCCAGTGGCTACATTTATTATATAAACTGGATGAGCCTGTTGGCCTGCTTTATACAATTGTTTATATTCATCTGTTCTATTATCTAGTGTGTGCTGCACACTCAAAGAAGATTAGCCTATAACAGACCATAGGATGTAAAGACAACTCTAGGTAAAAACGAGGCCTTTTTACAAAAGCAAACATCAAATACTGTTTTTTTTTTCTTAAAAGGAAATGCTGTTTCTTCAGTATAGTAACCATCATTTTATAATGTCATTTGCTGGTTTTGTGTAACAGGTATGAAATGGGTGTTATCTTGTTTCATTCTATGGACTTTTTTCACCAACCTCGCTGTTATACTGAAGCTAAACTAGATGTCCAGGTGATCTCATATGAAGAAGGGATGAACTATATTAAGCTACGAATATAAGATAATTTAAGTGTGTGGGGGTTTTGTGGTGTTGTGGGCGGGGGAGGAGGCAGCGGGGTTAATGCATATGGTCTGTATATATATAGAATGTTCATTGAAGCACAATAGCCGGACGGATCTTGTTTATATGAATATTGGACCACTGGACACTGAAGTCATTGCAATTATAAAACTGATAATCTTAGCCCGTGAAAAAATACAGACATGCTTATTGTGCTATACTGTATGATATTAGACTAAAATACATGTACATAGGATTACTGCTAACTTTCTTAGCTTTTCTTTTAGGCATTAGGTTTGTCTATGCACGTAGGCTATTGCACATGAGAATCTTAAAAGGCACTTCAGCTGCGTGCATACTCAATTTGTACCAATACTGTATATTGCAGTTCTCTGTAGACTCAACGGTAAATATGAAATAGTCTTATCTGCAATTCATATTTTCTACTGTGCTTTTGACGCTTATAAACTTATGTATGTTTCATTATTTACTCTCTGTATCGTACTCAAAGATACCCCTGTATTGTTTCCTACTTTGTGAAATATATTTTTATAAATACTGCCGGGGCGTGGTCTTCTTTGGCACTGAAGGCGGCCCCGGAGTGTGTGAAAACGACCGGATCTCCATCATTTGTTTACTCATCAAATGCATCGCTCCGGGAATTCCTCCAGGAAGGGCTGTCAAAGGAGAGTAATCAACTCTGTGCTTTCTGAGGATTTACAGGTATTAAGGGTACATTTCTGAGTGTCAACAGCAAATGCATTGCCAACACTGTCATCCACTGTACATATACCGTAGTAATTTGAAAGATAATGGTCGTATTACTGAATAACTACTGTACTACATCTTACCCACAAGACAGCAAAGACAGACACCATTAGACTGATGACAAGAAAAACATTCTGATGATACTCCAATGAGGGAATATTTATTTCTTTTATTTATCAATTAATTTATTTAGATTATTTTGTTATTCTCGAGCATTCAACAATATGTTACTTATGGATTCATAAACACTTGGAGAACATGTCATCTCCCAGAATATTTAATAAAGTACATGCGATTTGTTGGGTCTATTTCGTCCATAAATAATACACAATGCACACGCATACATTCTATATACATAAATGAATAAATAAAATAGAAATAGAATGTCGTCCAGAATTTGCTGAAGGGTTTCACTGGCTGTGTTACAATAACTGGAACTGTCAGCTTGTTCCAGTGACTATATGTCAACTACTTGCCCTTTTTTTGCTCCTTTTATCAGTGACTACCAGTACAACCTTTGACACAATTATTCTTATCTGCAATATGTAATTGACTTTTTGAATCCGAAGGTCAATCGTGAAAGAACATGAGACAGGAATCCCCCCCCCCGTGACCTTCATCTTCTTTTCCCTCGTATAGATGGATAACTCGCAAGGCTGTGAACTGCTGACGAATAAAATGGGGCCAGGCCTCGTTTGAATCTGCTACTGAGACACACACGTTGAGGGATTAATTCGGAGACCAAAAGGCAATTTCCTTACATTAATCTTGCTCTGTTGGTCACATGTGGTAATTTCGAGAACACTGACAGTTAGGGGGTATGCTTTTCATAGTGGAGCTTATTGACGTGTTCATAAGATGATTTTTGAATGTCTGGTTATTGGTCAACCAATACCCACACACACACACACACACACACACACACTCACATACACACAGACACACACACAAATTACACATAAGGAATTAATGACTTTTCACCAATTCCATGCCACTATCATTCGGAAAACTAATGAAATAGCCAGCAATAGGCTAAATTGAAAACTTGTAAAATAGCCGAATCAGAAACAAATCTGTGTGCTGACATTTGGCAGCAAGGTTTTGCGCTCTTATAGATGAACACCAATGGTAAGCAAAAGTGAGTCACCACTTGCATTGGCAGGAGCCATCAGTGTGACGGAATCTTTACTGGATTTTAAATTATTTTCCTCCCTTTGCTTCCAACAAACAGCAACATTTGCCCTGGTCCCTTTTAATGTCAAAAGAAGTCCTTTCCTTGTAGGCTACAGTTCACTCCCTTGCCTGATTTTTATATAGGTCTGTTTTCCTCATTTGCATTTTGCTGTTATTTGGATTAAATGTTATACTTTCGATTCCATGCCCTGTTCGGTTGACCAGACTTTTTGGTTGCGGATCTCTGAGGTTCTATTGTACTTCAATTTCATGATCCTGCTATGTTAACAATCCACTTTCAAAAAATTATCTCCACATAATTTGACAACAGAAACCAATGGGGATGCAAGAGAAGTGAAAGCTTTTGATTTCATGAACATCTTTTGTGTGTTACATTGTGACGGGGTTTTAAATTTGTCCCTCACCTTGTTGCCACACAAAGACAAGGCTTAGAGGAATTCATTTTTTGCTCACATCTTTCAAGTGGGTGATCTTATCTACTTGGGCTACTCTTTGTGCTAATCCTACTGAAAGATAAGCATTTTACGATGCACTTATCTGATATTATTTCCTTTTCATGAATAACACAAAAACTCTTCATTTTTATCCTTTACTCAACAATTGTGAGTTCATGATTTTAGAATGTATAATCAATATTCTGAACACAAACATACAGCAACCATACTCAGGATTGGGCATGTGAGTGCACAAAATGCAGCATGTTCACCAACCCAAGTATCTTCAGGGCTCACAAATGGTATACGCTATTCTCTGCTAGCCTGGGTAAGGGTCATGCTAGCTGTGACCGAAATTACAGTGCTGTATTCTCACAGGAAAATGTCTTCAGCTGCTCTTCGGGTGATGGAACTAAAGTGTGTATGTACAACAAGTTTGTACCTGCAACAACAAAACATTGGTCAAAGCAGGACGCAGAGGTTACAGAGTGAATGTTTCAACCATCTGTCTGCCAGGGACAAGGACAGGATCTGTTTTTTAGCTTGAGATATTATTATTATTATTATTATTATTATTATTATTATTATTATTATTATTATTCAACAAGTACAATACAAAGCAGAATATAATGAAGTTATATTTTTCTGTCTCAATCACAACACGGAAGTCCCAGCAGAGACACTAGCCACTGCATTAGCATAAGGACCTCAGCTCTGTCCACGGTTGCGGATGGCTTACCCCTCATCATTAGAGCACAACGGCAGGAACAGAGGCACAGTAACATGTTGTTGAGAAAAATCACAGTGCATCTCACAATGTAGTCCTGAGCCCTAATTATTCACTTTGGGTCTGCTGTGTTAGCTGCCAAGTCTCTAAAGACTCTGGCTTCAACTATCTGTCTCATCGTTGGAACTCCAACAATCCGATACTACATTGGACTTTGTTTCAATTAACTGAATTCCACAACAAATAAACAATAAATATATAACTAAATTAATAAGTAACATGTTTTTCACACAGCCAGGAGAGAACAGTTTTATGTGTTTTGTGTGCCATTGTTCGGGCCAGAAAATGTCATGACAGATGCATTTTTTATGTGAACCAGTCATGTGACTGCACTGAAGGTTTCCTGGTTGGACAGAGCTCCTAAAATCCCCCAGTGAATATGACTGAAAATAAAAACTCAGCATCCTGAACCCCCCCCCCAAGTCCTGGCATGTAAAATCATGATTAAAATGTTTTTCTTCTCAGAGTAAAATGCAAATTACATGTGAACAATAAGTTTGTAATAGTATATAATTGTATTGTTTAAATTTAGACATAATGACATTTTTAAAATTATTATTCTTACATCCAATGGTGGTGATGGCAACATTTCAACTGCTAAGTGTGATGGTGATGCAGTTGCATTATCTTCAGTAGTGAGGATCACACTCACAAGCTTTGCTGTGAACGTGCGTGCAGTGTGCAATATATACCAGGGCTCGCTAAACACCTTACACACATTAGGTAGTTTCACACATGAACACACACACACACAATACCTTACCACAATGACGTTTACATCACATCCTTTCATCAGACACTTTTATCCAGAGTGAGGGTTAAAAACACAATGAAATACGTACATTGAAAAAAACCCCTGCTTTTATACCATACAGTGTAAGCTGATGTATGATTGTATACAAGGTCCACCGTCTACTGCACACTGAATCAGTCTATCGTATACCACACCGACAAGCCCAGGTACAGTCTGCTGTGTGTGTTACAGGTAATGATAATGAATGTCCACACAGGGCCGGGGCGGGACGGTGGGGTTGAATCAGTGTCTCTTTTGCTCGCTGCACTTGGCGAACGCCCAGCGGAGAATCATACATAAAGGGATCACTTCACAAGTGCGCCGTGTTGGAAATCAATAGCAGCTGGTCGTGACCCTTTTACCATACCACTTACTCCAGTTCAAGGCCCTGGCTCTCTTCAGTGAGCCCACTGCGTTACATGACCTCGCCACCGAGCTCATTTCTGGAATGTTCTTGGCATTTATGGCACACTGGGGGTGAGAATATACACACGTATAAATACATGAACGCAGCACGTCCGCACCCAGCCCAACATGAAGGTACATAGCATGCATTGCATATACATATCCGCCGTGAGTATCAATGCATGATGGTTATTTTCAACGACCTGTTTGAAATGGGTATAATGAGCTGCAAATTGGGCTTCTTCCTCATCAGGACGTGTTTTCTATGGCCTGATATATAAAATCTTCCGCAGAATCCTGACCTGCTGGAGTGAATCTGGAGAGAGTCTTAGTGGTTTAATGAAATGTATGCGCACAGGGATCTATTGAAGGAATCAATATTTTCAAAGCGGTGCTTGAGATTCATTGATTGAATTAAAGTCTGTAAGCCTATGGCAGTGCCAAATGGTATTTACATGAGCAAAATTATTACCTTGTTACGCTTGCTTCCTGTCTGAGAGGATTGGTCAGGCCAATTTTATTTATTTATTTATCTATTTATTTCCCCAAGACAGAGAAACAACTTCAGGTGAATTTAAAAGCTTGCCAATTCCGCTCTCACCCTTTGATAGCATCATGCATTTTTCATAATGGGTGTAATGTCAGTGATTTCTGAACTAATGCACCTGAGAGGGAGATGGGGCGTCGAGGCGAAGTCAAAGACAAGATATAAATATTGTATCTGGAAGGGTGTGTGTGTGTGTGTGTGTGTGGCAGGGTTACTCAAGACTCTAACCAGCCAATATGATCAGAGGAACTGCAGTGGCATAATGTGACAGAGGTAGAGAGAGAGGGAAGAGGAGTGTGAGAAAGAAAGATAATGCACAAGGAAGAACACTGCTAAAGAGAAATATAAGAAAATGTTGTGAGAGAGGTGTGAAGCGCAGAGAAAAAACAGCAAGCGAGGACTTGCGAGTTAAAAAGAGATGCACAGAGAAAAATAAATGGAGAGTGAGGGAGTTAAACAGGGCGGGTGAGGGAAAGAGAAATGGAGGACAAAGGAGATGGAGATATGGACCACGATGAAAAGGATGAAACAGATGGTGGGAGAGAAGGAAAAAAACAGTGTAAGACAGATTAGGGTGTGATGGAGGTAATGGAAGGCGAGATACAGTAAGTGGTGGGGAACGGGGGGAGGGAGGGAGTGAGAAAGAGGAGAACGGAGGAAGAAGGGGGAGCGATATAGCTTTACAGGAACAGGGTAATTAAGAGTGTGATTGCGACAGAAAGACCGAAAGAAGAAAACAGAAGAAGTGGGAACAAGAGATCAAGGCCCCCCAGAAACAGCGAGGGCTGGAGGAGCCGTAATCACCAATCGATAGGGTAGCTAAAGCCACCATATCCCATATCTATCACATATACGCTTTCCCGCCAGACTCCTCTTACCACGGTGATAAGCCTCCCCGCTCTCTGGCTGACAGTTGGCTTCAGTCGAACTGACACCGCACAGCTATTTGTCGTGAGAAGTTGAAGACCTCAGCGGTTTTTTTTTACATCCACTGTGTCCACGGTGAACACACCGAACCTTTCCAGTATACAGCACTGGCTCTCAGCATTAACTGTAAGCAGTAAACCACATAAAGCTGTGGTTTATGTTTCTTACACAAAATTCAAGAGATAATTTTCAACACAGGTGAATTGGTCAAACTTCCTATACTGTGGAAGAATAAAAAACAAATTAAATAATAATTGAGCATTTGCTTACATTTGTATGTTTGAGATGGAAAATAAAGAAATATATCATAATATTTAATAACATTTTTAGAACTTCTCATACAAATAGTTCAAAAGACTCAAATAACAAAAGAAAAGACTGACACATAGAGACAATTAAAAATACCACATTTTAATTGAGAACTATTTTTCTTTTTTGAGCTTAATCCACATTTCTGTTCGATGGGTCAGATATATGGCATATAACCAGCAATGCGTTTCTGATCCATTAAGTGTAGTCTGTTTTGAGCAGCTTAATGAAATATTAAAGCTTGTGTCAACTCCAGACCTTTGGTTTGTCTGGAGCCCAGTTCACACTGGGAGCTAACTGGGTGATGCTGCTACACCAGGGCAGTGATGATAAATCAGTGGAACTCTGGCAGATGTGAGACAAATTAATTCACGACAAGCTTTCAAAAGTGGCTAATTAGCCAGAGAGACTTTAATCAGTAAAACGTGAATGTGTTAGAAAACATGCACATCTCAGAATGGACGGAAACAGTGAAATGAATAAATAAATGAATAAATTAATTAATAAATAAATACAGATGTAAAAAAAAAAAAAAAAAATCTAATTAAACAGAAACCAATCCGCCTCAGGAAATTTTGAAATCAACACGATTCAGTACATTTACTTCTCTTAGTCTGTTGAAATATCTAAAGCGTAATTTTACTCTTATGTCTAATTACTTCATGCTCTGGTGCCCACTGAAAGTCTCACCTTGCATTTGTTGCGAATTTCCCTTCCTATGCTTTATTAAAAGACAAGACAAGTACCAGCCCAGAGTTTAAGCTGTTCACACCACCCGCCAAGCTGCGTCAGTCCTTTTTAAAATAATACCTGTGGCCTCCCACTTCTGAGGCCAGATAAATAGATATTTGCACATCAATTAAAGCAGAGTGCTGTCCTGAAGGAAATGCATGGAAGTAAACAAACAGAAAATAAATGACTCGGTCTGCAAATAAATACACCTTAATGAATTCCCAGAGCTCAATCCGGTATGCGTAAACAGTAAAACTATTTGAATGTAAATGAATATGTTCAGATAACTATCCAGACTCCCGCTCTAAAACAGGAATGCAGTCATGTCAGTTTTGGGCACAGTTTTCACAAAACCCAACAACTCAACAAATGTTAAGAATGTTGTTGTATGCCCAAAGGAACTCAATCCCACCCGATGTCCTCCACTCTTAAAGTGCAGGTCATATGTCTTTGCTGCCTGGACCCTCCAGGGTTAACATGTTTAGTTACTGTCAGCGACTGGCACCCATTCTGTATATCGCAGTGGAACTGCAGTAAATTGTGTGAGGGATGGTTGCATTTTACATCCAATGATTAGACTTTGGGGCCTAATCATCCCCAGAGGGACGTGCCGTTTTCCACGTGCCTCAGACTCTCCGATCGGCGTCTTCATCTTCGCATCCATCCGCAGACTGCCACTGGCCGACAGGCCTCGCAGAATGGATGGTGCAGTTATTATCCGCCGTACCCTGCTCCCACACGCTGATGGCAGAAATCATAACCTCAGTTCATTCCCTGCGGTCCTGCTGCCTGACAGAAACACCGCTGTGAAATGATTATCCCAAGTTGGTCAACAGCAAACCCCCAGGGCTACTTTGTAAGGGATTTTCATTGGTTGACAGAGCAGTCAGTAAACACTGCCTCTTCATTCTAACTTCCTGAATGTGCCTCCATAGTTGCTGTTGCTATTTCTTTTTTCTTTTTTTTTACTAAAGGTAAGCTGCAATTTCACTCAAATGTGTTAGCTAATAGAATCCAAATCAATTACCTTTAGTTAAGACTCCAGCTATTTCCTTGCACAAAGTTTTGCAACAACCTCAGTGGCTAGGCATAAAATGGCTTTGATTGCTCAATTTCAATTTTCAATCTTATTTCTATAGGGCTTTTAACAGAGAACTGTCAAAAAACGACAAGTAGCAGAAGGGCAAGAAGGAAAATGGCAAAACACCATGCCAGAGCCCAAGAATAGCAAATACTTGAGTTCTAAAAACTCAAGAAAGGAGAAAAACCCCTTGAACAGTGGTGAAAGAAAAGAAAAAACTGGAGGAGCCCAGCTACAGAGGAGCCTATCCTCTGCCAGCAGGCAAGGTGTAGGATGGATAAAACAGAAATGTATTAAGAAAAATCCAATGGGTTGAACTAGTTCCAGGTAAAGCAGAAGACCAACTTAAAAAAGTAGGAAGTCTAAATGAGGGAAATTATAGTGAACAGTTTTAGAGAGGCAGGTTGATGCAAGTGGAGCTCAAGGAAGTGATGAGGTTTGCATAGCATGGTATTTTAGTTCATAAATGTTACAAGGAACAATTGTGGAGCATCAGTGAATTATAGCTTAACACTCCCAATTCAATCATTTTTCTTAATAAAGTCAGACACTGGCTGCCAGCACACCAGTTCTGAATTCACCACCCCCAATCATACCTCACCATATCTAATCTTTGATCAACTGGTATCCTCCCTCAAAATGTGGTGTGCTTATCCTCAAATTGAACATTCAGACATGCTTATGCGCGTTATACCTGCAAACATACAGTACATGTATGCCTGCCTAGCATGAATAACATAAACTATGGCACGGAAACAAGCAGCAGCTTGACATTACATGATTCAGAGGTGAATATGATTAGGTGCTCCAAATTGTGAGGAAAAGGGGAGCGGGGCTTTAAAAAGTCTGGTTCATCAACTTCATCCTGATGTTTCTCTCATCAGCACTTTTGAACATCATTTCTCATTTGGTCGATTTTCATCCAGTGTTATTGAAGGTTAGGATTTCAACATCGGAGGGATCAAAGTTGCCTCCAAGTTCTGTGTTTATATTGTTTCTCATATTTTATTGACCAATGCCAATCCCCCTTTATTTTGTTTTTATTGATGTTTATTGATGTTCAGGCTAAAATCCAAACACCTTTCTCTTATATTATCATAGTTTTGCTGCGTTCTCAATAATCAAACTGGTCTGAAATTGAAGGTTGTGCAAGTGAACTTTATGGGTGTATATTCTTGCTCATAAGTTATGTACAATATTGCCCTGTCAGAGCATTTGTGTGTGTAAATCTCTCCAAAATAAGCAGTTTATCTGTGAATGTGTGAAATAGGACTTCACTGAGACAATGAGATTAATATATACAATTCAGTTTCAGCTTTGTACTTGTCAGCAGGAGCACGGTTTTTATTTCCAACAGTAAAGCAATATCTACAAAACTAGAACTCAAGGTCATATGACTTTGCAATCAATTTCTTGTCATAATTAATATGACTAATGAATAAGTACTCAGTCCACAGTCCACAGTTTGCAGACTTTAATATGTGTATCTTGACTACAGAAAGCTATTTGTAAAATAGGCCTTGTTGGTGCTTTTCCCAAATGTGCCCAATACAAAGATTTATTTTTGAATCAGAGAATCAGTTCCAGTGACAGAATATGACTAGATTATGTAAGGCCACCAATTTAGGTAAATTCACATGCATATTATTATAATTATGTTTTGTTTCATAGAAGACTTAAATCCTGTTAAATCCCATAAAGTGCAACTAATGATTCTAATAATATTTAATTGGATTACATGAAAGTAAATAACACACATTAATGTACTTAATTAGGCTATTTGTTTGTTTGTTTTGGTAGACAGCATCATTTCATTACTCCTGATGTCACTTGACAACTAGTCAATAATCATCAATACTTTAGGACTGTCAGTAGTTGTTTAGATGAAGAGGCTACAGCTATTTCAACTGCCTCTCAATTAATTTGACATGCACCTTTGACGGGTGCCATATACTACATGGGGCTCATGGGCGGATGTGAAGAGGTGGTTAGACAAATTACAGCCTCACTAATCACAGGTCTCACAACGCCCCCATCACAGGTTAAAATACAAATCGATTTTTAACTCCTCTTTCATCCAAGACAAATATTAGTCTTGTTAGGCGGTAGATAATTAGGAGAGATGCTACCCCTTCAAATGCATGGACATGCAATCTCCCAGTCAAGGGTTTGTAGCATTGGGACATGCCTCATGGCACAGCAATGTATTAAAAAGCCTGTCGGTTAATCAAACTTTCCTTCTGTGCCAGCAAGAGAGTGGATGATTCCCTTGTCTAGTTTCATTAATCCTTTGCTAAATCATTTTATTGTCCAAATCTGAGTTATCATTTGATGTGTGCAATTATAATTTTTCCTTAATACAGCCAGTATGCATATTAACAAGCCAAGTGAAAAGACTGATACTTGCAAATGAGCGACATGGCTCTAAGGTAGCTTTAGTGCCTGTTGTAGCGTATTGTGCTGCAGGGCAACCTATGTGATCCCATCCTGGACGGCAACACTGTGTGTTTTTGGTGCGTTTCAGCACCAATTAGTCGCTTTAATTTTTGATTTGCTGAAAAAGGCATTGTTTTGACACCTGCAGACACTGTGGCCTTCCAGGGCCCAAGCTTCCATAACGTGCCATTCTTCTGGTAAATTAAAATTAATTTGGGATGGTTATGTATCCTTTAGGTTATATAATAAATATGAACAAACATATCTATCTGAAGTAATAAGTTATGACACATTATGATATATCAAGCAAAAACTGAAAAAAAAGAAAAGAAAGTGTGATACTAATTTGAAAAAGTATCATAGAAAGGTGTTACTCAATGTTAACCACAGACTGTCATAGTTCTTACTGGGGATATGAATATATGTCAGCACATTTCAAGGAAAAAAAATGACAATGAATATTGTATTTCAGATTCTGAAAAATTAGCCGAAACAGCTGAGCGCTTTACAGTATATCGACTTGATATTCAGTACAGCTTGTGCTTTAGCACTGTCATTTCAAAAGTGTAGTCGCAGGAACCAAATCTAACACATACAGCTGAATCCAACACTTTTGTGGCCTTGTGTGTGTTCATCAGCTTCAGTAGGCCAGCTTCCTGCCTGTGCTCTAACTCCATTTCATAGCTAGAACTGCATTCAGTGGCAGGTGCTGAAAAATTATTGCCCAAAAAATCGACCTTGGTTCCCGTAAGAAAAAACAAACATAAAACTCCATCAACGTTCTTTGATGGCCCTTCCCGAAATGGTTAAACCCAATTGAGAATCATGAAGTATTCATAATGACATATCGACCCGGTCCGCAGCACTAAAACACTTTTAATGTCGTACGGTTTGCTGAGCTATCCAATTAGGAGCTGGAGTGGGCAACTTGTTTACAAGCAGCAACAAGGAAATGAGTTCCTCTATTGATTGACGCTATCGGCCGGGCAGATAGACATTATGGCAGGTAAGCGGACTTTTTTGTGTCGATGTCTGCCAAACTTTAACAGAGAAAGTGATATGCATTTCAGAGCACCCACAGCCTGACAGAGAGATGGGTTCTGAAATGAGCAAGTCGTTTTAAGTGGTCCTGGATCAATAGAAATCCTGATACATGTTAGATATCTGCTGCATTATTAACAGCTCTTTATCATTTTTCCTCCCTTTGCAATGAATGAATAACAATTTAGCTATTGCAATGCTGGCTTTCTGTGGTGGAAGGGTAAATGAAATGAGATAGTGTCTTAATATGCTGAGGTAGATTTTAAAATTGTGTCAGGAACGTGATAAAAAACACTCATTTGATTTCATCAAGCAATCACTCCCTCCCGCTGCGTGCAAAACAAGGCCCATTAATTGATGGATTTAGCCTTTAATTAACTACTTACTTCAAACAGTATACAGTATCTCTACCACATATTGCAATTAATTAAACAGTTCCTGCTCCTTTACCAAAACCGCTGGCCTGACTGGTCTGGCCTGAGTTCAATGAACATTGCCCTTAGCTTCGTAAAATGTAGTTACATAAAAAACATGGTTTGGAGATGCAATTTTGGTGCCTGAACTAATTGCATTTCTAGACACATGACAAGGCGGGTCATTCCAATTAAATACTGTTGGCATACCTGCAATCTTAAGGATGTATACAACTGTTAGACACTGATTATATTAATGGATACTCACGGTGTCAATGTAGGGTTTTTGCTGTTACTCACTACAGTATGTGTACAGAACAGTGGCCATTTACCTGGGTGGGGCAACATACACATGCACAGACACGCGCACACACACAGGCACACAGACACACACCAGTACTCACCTCCGACCTCCGATTACAAAAGAAAGACAAAGCAATGCCAAAAAAATAAACGTGTTTGTATATAGTTAACAACAATCTTAACTTTAGAGGCTCAACTGTATAGGGTTAACAGAACAATGAAAAACAAGGAAATAGTAAACCCAATTAGCTTACTTGGCACCTGATGTTGATAGTACATAATACAAATGCTTCCACAAAAAGTCTTGGGAGCATGGGTTTCTTGGACAGTGAAAAGATAAATGAATTAAAATTATGCTAGATGGCGAGAGGCTTCAGAGGGCAGATATGGAGGATATTGTTATGTACACAAAGGGAAAAATACATTTCAATTCAGCTTCTCTTCAAAGTGTAGCAACAGAAAAGATAAGAGGAACAGAAAACCTGCACTTCAAACTCTCTGTAAACCGAAGGGATTTTCTTTACAATGCGAAAAATGGTCTTAAATGAAAGCAGACGAGACACAACAAGACCTATTTCCTCAAATGAGAAAGTTACAGTTTGAGCACCTATCGACTGGGTGGATGTGTACCGACCACCTCTGATGATAATGTTTCTATTTCACATCATTTGAGAGAAGTGAATGCCGTTACCCATATGCATTTCATAATACAACCTTGTTTACAATATTAACATTACACTTACACCATGCTTAAAACTTAAGGCTGTTTGGTTTATATGGCTACAATACGTTTTATGAACAAATTAACAAAATTTTATTAACAAAAGAACAGTTGGTATTGATGCAATATATTGTAGGAAGCGGCAGCAGCTAACGGCCCGGTTTTATTCCCTGCCACAAATGGCACACTGCTAACCCGAGGTTGAGAATACCGCCTCACATAACTAGCTTTTCACCCACAAGCGTGTTTACAGCCCGGTCCCCAAACTGAACTGGTTCGTTCGCTAAAACTACCCCCTTGCAACCTCTCCAGACACAAAATGACATAACTTGTAGCATTCATCCCCTACAGTGCCATCTCCCTCAGAAACATAACACGTAGAGCTCATAGTGCTAACTAGCAATCTAATTATAATGTTAGCAAATTTTTAAGTTAACTGGTTAAATATTGGCAGCGCACAGTAGCTGGCAGCTTTTATACATCATATAGCCAGTTAAGTTGCTGTAGCTACAAATATGCTCTATAAGCTAACTATGAAGTCCAGCCATTTTGGAATGGCAAAACTAAATAAATATTGAAATATTAAATAAATAAATGACTTACCGAACTTGCTACATCTGCGATGGAGACAGCTCCAGGCTACTGCTAGCATTTGATTTGCAGTCAAACACCCACTGTAAACCAACGACTGGCAGTCTCCACTCTAGCAAAGGCTATTTGCACTGTTGTATTAAATTGTTACATGATTTTGCAGCTCTCATTCGATACTTTAGCATGAGATGAAAAATTAAAAATGTACAATTTTGAAACATGTACATATCTGAAGAATGAAGCCTGTCACACATTTTAATATTCACTCTATAATGATACTAAGTCTTAATAATGGGTAAACTACCTCCATGCTATGTCGCAACTCCTATGTAGCTGTACTGTTAGGGTAGTAACATGTGTGGCTGAAAGCTGAAAACTACAGGCGTTAGATTTCAGCTGAACAGCAGTGGCTCTCTCAAGAGAGGCCGTACATATGAGGTGCCGTGCTTTATTTGGAGTCCTTCTCGTGAAACCGACAGTGACCTTATCTCTCCGTTGCTAAAAGGCATATCTCTGCGTCCCAGAGGGGGGAGAAAGCAACACCTCCTGACGCCGAGGCGCGCCTGTCTGCTCTGCCTCAGTGCCTCCAGCCGGGCGCCTCCGTGCGGGGGTGCGCACCGCGCCAAAGGTGACACCTCCGTCTCGCTTCAGCTGCCAGGGGGACAAGGCCAACTTGGAAAGGGCTCCTCAAGCCAGGGGGCTCTGGAATTTTCCGGAATGGCTAATGCGCAGCCCTTTCGAGACGCTGTTTACCTCAGACGCGTTACTCTGAGCGGGCAGATCGGGTGAAAAGGTGATTAGCCACCTCTTCATCAATTAAAAAAAATAATAATTCTGGACATACTTTGCCCTTGTGGCATAGCCTACGTTCTGAGGAAATATGTAAGGGATCTGCACTCCGCCTTTGGGGAAAATGACAGCCAGCAAAGAGTGGATCTTTGGTTTGAAGGCACACATGATTGCATTCCGTCATTCTGTGTGTTTGTGGGTGCCTGTGCATTTGTGCGTGTGTGTGTGTGTGAGAGAGAGAGAGGTAGAGAGAGAGAGAGAGAGAGAGAGGTAGAGAGAGGGAGACAGAGAGAGAGAGAGAGAGAGAGAGAGAGAGAGAGAGAGAGGTAGAGAGAGGGAGACAGAGAGAGAGAGAGAGAGAGAGAGAGAGAGAGAGAGAGAGGGAGACAGAGAGAGAGAGAGAGAGAGAGAGAGAGAGAGAGAGAAATGAGAGCTCAGTTTTCAGCCAGCCCCATTGACTGGGCATCAATTCTTCCCTATCTCTGAGGTGCAGATGGAAGTAAAAGCCTCTCAATTTTGCTTCCATCACAATTTGAATAAAATGGATTCCAGCAACAGATTTCAAAGCTGTGATCCGCGCTCTCAATTTTCTCCTAATCGACGGGTCCTTCTAATAAAGACACATTTGATGTTTCCTTCTGAGAGGGGGATGGAGGGGGCTGAGCACATGCCGATTATCTTCAAATGAAAGCGCTAAACAGGGAGAGGATATGGCAAGGCTGAGATGATCGCTCATTACAATGGAGGGATGAGATTGAGTGTTCTTTGAAGGGGCAGAGGGGATGCGGTACCTCACAATTTCATATGCTTTTCCTTACTTTTTAATGTAAATCTCATCAGGCTTCTCGTGTGCTGAGTGGATGCTAGTAACCACAGACTATGAGTGCACATTTTCCAAGCTTCTCCGTCATGCAGTAGCACACCCTGTGAATGACATGTTCAGGGCTAAATGCTCGGAAGGCAGACATAAGTTAATGCTAAAATTAAGCAAATGGCTTTGCTAATCAAATGATTTGTATACAGTGGCCACCGTAATATCATTAATTTCTGTCTACTGTTCACTGCATAAGTGGTCAACATGTTTTTCAAACTGACAGTTAATAAGGTGTTATTAGCTCTGTCTGTGAAGATAGATCTAAAGATCTATGCCAAGCTGCATTGAAGCTGTTCTGGTGGCCCAGCACCTTACTAAGACACTTTATGTTGGTTTCTTCTTTAATTTGTCACCCGTCTGTATATCTGTGCATACACAAGAACTTGGAAGATATTAACATTGTGATTCAGAAATATAACTTTTAAAAATAATGTTTCAAGTGATTTCCATATCACTTGGTCCTCTTTTCCAAAGTACGGGAAATATAACAGACAGAGACCGTCCAGAAAAGTCCTTCACAAGCAATATCCTTGATTCATTGCTTCTTGTAATAAGGAGAGTTCTTTAGAATTTATTTCTCTGGAAAACACGAGCACACCTGATTACTGTCAAGCTCCTTTGTTAATAACAGCTTTTGCAGCGCATGCAGATGAGAAGAGAACGGGCTTCATTAAGTGAGTGAAACACATTCAGGCTTATATTAAGAGCCGGCTTTTCAGTGACTCAATTCACAGGCATAGAACAGAAATTAGGAAAAGTGTTGATGCCTTTAGAAAGTGTATGGTAATACTTTCAAGAGCAGGACCACAGGAAGCAGGGCACAAAAGAAACAGAAATGCATCAAGGACAACACTTGAGACAAAATAAATCCTATTATATACAGTGAAATGAAAAGTTCACTTGCTGCAGATAGGGCTGAAGGAACAGAGATTTTACATTACATTACATTAATGGCATTTGGCAGACGCTCTTATCCAGAGCGACGTACAGTTGATTAGACTAAGCAGGAGACAACCCTCCCCTGGAACAATACAGGGTTAAGGGCCTTGCTCAAGGGCCCAACGACTGTGCGGATCTAATTGTGGCTACACCAGGATTAGAACCGCCGACCTTGTGTGTCCCAGTCATTTACCTTAACCACTAAGCTACAGGCCGCCCTGCGATTGACAGTGTAGGCCTGTCATAGCATCACCAGGTGATGTCTGGTGATGTCTGGTGATGTCTCTGGGTTGTAGACTTCAGGCAGTCATTGAATGCAAAACATATGCAACGAAGTACTAAACATGATGACTTTATTTACCTCTGCTGTAACCAACGTTGTGAACACTATCATCTCAAAGAGTGCTAGGACCCATGTCATCTTGAATGAGGCTAGGCTATGTTTGTCCCACTGTCTAGCCAGTTCTAGATAATGGGAACTATCCAATAGGTAATGTTAACTTATCTAGCTTGCCAAGTAAACGACCTGCTAGCATAAGCAAATAATAATTTCTTCCAATGACACCAAATTAAGTAACATGATTGGCGCACAAGCAGAAAGACCAGGTAAATTAGTGTTTTCAAGTTTAGACCTAGAGTACCTATCCTGTTGAAAGAATGAGAACCCCATCTGCTCCTGAAGCACTTGCCACCTTCTTAAATATGCTCCCGTATTTGTTCTCGTTTAAGTCACTTTTCTTATTTTTGACCAGAGGTACTGGTGGTAATACAAGAGTATTTTTTATTTGCTATTTATGAGACTTATTTTTTAGACTCCTACTGCCTATCCACTTACAGTTATGATGTGTTCTGTGTTCAAAGATGTTATTCTGCATACCACTGTTGTAATGTGTGTGTTGCTGTCACCTTCCTGTCAGCTTTGACCAGTTTGGCCCTTCTCCTCTGACCTCTCTCATTAACAAGGTGTTTCTGTCTTCTTTTTTTTTGCGCACAATTCTTTGCGAACTCTAGAGCTCTCTTTCTGAGACACTCTAACCACCCTGTCCGCCACCAACAATCATTCCACGGTCAAAGTCCATCACATTTTTTACCAAATCTGATGGTTCATGTGAACATTAGCTGAAGCTCCTGACCCATATCTACATGATTGTATGCATTTCACTGCTGCCACACAATTGGCTGATTAGATAATCGCATGAATAAGTAGGTGTAATACAGTAAACATGTTCTTGACAAAGTGCCCAGTGAGTGTAGTTGGAATGGTTTTCAAAAATGCCCATTTCTGAATATCAAAATGTTTCTGTAAACTACTACCAATATTCAGTCACTGGGACACACCGTTTGGGGCCTCTAATTAGATGAGTATGTAAAGTGGCAGTCATGCAGAGTCTAAAGCTGGACAAATTGTCTCAAGAAGGGGGCAAAGAATGAAAGCCTTAGTCTCGCTGCTTAAAATTCAATCAAGCTCAGCGGTTCCTCTCAAACTGCTGTGCGATCTGAATGCTGGTCCCATTAAAACAAATAAATAAATAAATAAACACACACACACACATTTGATATCAAGCCATCACGGGTGGAACCATCGGAATGAGTGCTTGTAGAATTTCAAAGTATCTCTGGTGGTACTGGCAGATAATGATAGAGTTCGGAGCAATTTGGGCATGTGTGTCTTCCCATTAGCTTTCCAATCACTCTTGGATGCTCTTGCATCCCCGCCCAAACCCAACCCCTCCTACCTCCCACCTTTTTTTTCTTCACATATGCAAGCTATTGTGAATATTATATAGATTAAGTACGTTTTTAAGTTATGCGATTGTTTTCAAGTATTTTAGGACTGGGTTTACTTTTGAGTCTTATGACCAGGATGTCCTTGTTTTACTGTATTACAACACAAGCTGTGGATAGAATAGTCTCATGAGAAAAACACAGCGCTATAAGTACTGTGGTGCCAATTTAATTTTGCTCAAATGCGCAGTCATTGGTCACTTTATTAGGCAGGCCTATCTAGTACAAGGTTGGCCCTGCTTGCCTCCCGAACGGCAACAAAAATAAAGAAATAATCTCCACTGCATGGAGAGCATCACACCCAATTCCTTCAGATCTTTTGGCCTCTCATTCATGCTGTGAACCCCCCATCCCCAAGGTGTTCTCTTGGACGGAGATCCGGTGACTATGCAAGCCACTGGAGTAGACTGAGGTCACTGGAATGTTTGTGGAAGCAGCTTGAGATGATGCCAGCTTTGGCACAAGGCACATTATCCAGCTTGCAGAATCCATTTGAAGAAGGTTAAATTGCGGCCATAAAGGGATGCACATGGTCACAAACAATGTTTAGGTATGCTGCAGCTTTCAAATGATGCTGAATTGGTATTAAGGGGCTTAATGTGTGCTAAGAAAACATTAACCACACTATTATACCACCGGCAACAGCCCGCACTGTTGACATAAGGCAGGATGGATCCATGGATCAATTTCTGATCCTACTGTCTGCATAAATCAAGGGACATGTGGAAAGAGCTGGCGGCCAGAGGCCGGAAGGACCCAGGAGAACCCTAACACCTTGTGTGGTAAATATATGATGTTATTGACTTAGCATTGTGATAAATTGCATATACGCTTGTTGTGACTGTTAAATTACACTCTGTTCTGATATTTATTTGTGAACTCAATCAGGGGAGTCACTGATACAAACTTTGCTGCTGCAAAAGTGTTGTTTTGTTTTCGTTGATGGTTATTTTTTATAGTTTGCTAGTGTTGTATTCTTATTGAATGTGTTTATTTTTAAACACCGGACAGTGATATAATGGGATGGATGCACATAAGCTACAGCCACATGCGGAATGACTGGGGCCATGGAGAGACACAGTGCTGATGCCATTTAAATGAGCATGGCTCTATGTATGAATGCATCCAGAAAGGCCTTTTCACGTCAATTTATTTCCATAACCTCAAATAAGCTGCATTATATCTGTTCCAGGACTAGTTACAGTTCCTCTAATTAAATTATGTGAAATGGGATTGTGCTGTAATTTCTCTGGGTTTCAAAATTTGTCAGCAAGTTTCTAAACAAACCCATTTGAATTTCAAATGATAAATGTAAATATAAATGTTACTTTTAGTAAGGGAATTTCATTAAAGCCTACATTATGAAAATCAGAATGAAAAACTACAAACATAACTCTATTTACTGCATTAAATTCCTCAGAAATATGAAGAAAGGGTCACTGTATTTAATTTACTAACATTGCTTGCTTTGTCTTGAATGGAAACCAAATTAAGGTGCACAAGTGAAATATTAACATAGTGCTATTTGAATAAAACATTCCAAATTCAATTTAAACAAATTCATTTAAGAATAATGATTTTTTTAATATAATGGAATAAAAAAATTGTATCAAAGTGCATTTTATTCCAAGCCCAAGAAATGGAAATGCTATTTATTACATAGCCCTAGCAGCATTCAATCATGCACGACCAATATGATACACCAACCTCTAATACATGGACACTTTTCACGATTTGCAGTATGTGGCCTTATCATCAATGTGTAACCATCATCAATAAAATATTTTCATTGTAGTGTATAATGGCGTATACTGTAAAAATAAATAAATATACTTTTAAGTCTGTCCACCTCTGAGAAATGACTACCATTTGTGAACTACTAGGGTAATATTAGCTTCAGGCAACTATTTTAATTATATGGTGAAAAGGGCAGACTATATGTATTGTTGTAGTACTGCTATTGTTCACTTTCTCTTATCGCTTTCCTTTTTGGATATTAGCCACATTGTTACTGAGCAGAAGAAAAAGCGACTCCATAGGCTACTTTATCCACATGCAAGTAATATTTTAGTATCGAAGGTGACACATGAAATAGTGACTGAATTACTTAATGTGCAAACAGTTTGTTTATTGTGATGAGAGTCCTATATGTGTCGTTTACAATACATCACGTATTGTATTACGATGCTCCAATTGGTTTTTTATTAGTCGCCCATTGTCTGCGGTCGTCGCAGCTGTCTCATTGCATGGTTTTAGCCTGAAATATCTGACACTGCCAGTCTTCTGTCTAAGGCTAAGATTCACTAAATCAGCCAAGAGTTCCAAGGCAGCTGATTTTGGATCACGTCGAAAGATACTTGGTCAGAAGAACGATAAAAATGTAAGTATTTGATTATGGTAAACGGCACCAAATATTTCTGTTGCACCATCCATAAAAAGCAAAAGTCGATTTTAATACAGTATACCCTATACCCTCACATTTAGAATCTACAAATGTCCTTTCTGGAAAATTGCCTAGACATAACTTAAACAAAACAAATGCAAAATGCTCATTTTTGGTGATATTGTCATACAATCTTAAAGATGTGTTGTGGCTGTGGCTGCATTGTGTTTCTAACAGCATCAGCCACAGCTACAATAATCTGTATCCATTCAAAACCAGAAAATATTTACAGTGGGAATAGAAGCTTCCTCATTCAATGTGTTTGGGCTTCTGCAACTTTGCTTTAATAAGCCTGTGGGGTTACCTTTCAGAAGAGACAAGGATTATGTGGTCAAAAGGGTTCAAGAATATGTATGTCATTTTCAAGCTTGTGTCGGGGCGATACTTCATAAATCATACCACAAGGCACTTAAAGAGGCTTTAGGTTGCCAGGCTGTGATGGGGAAAAACCAAGTCATTAAATTCAACACAATGAAAATTGAGCTAGCATACTACTATAAGGTTATATACTGTAGTATCTGTTTTATTATTATTCTTATTCTTATTATTCTTATTATTCGTATTATTATTATTCTTGAATTATTATTGTTATTATTATTTACTTATCAATAACATTGGTCTGGATGCCATTGTCCTCTGTGCAGGGGGTAAAGCATTGGAAGGTGTATTAATTTAATGTTAGTCACATGGGATTAGTGGCTGGTTTGTGGGAGGGTGTGATAATCAGCTTCTTCCAGTTTCTATGTGGTTCTGTAGCTTTGCTGTGAAATGAGCCCATTTAATAAAGCCACCATAATGAACCCCACAGGATCTAACTCCCAACTCCCTAAAACCCTGGAGAAAAATAACTTGTTCGAAAGCCTGAATTTCTGAAATATGGAGGCCCAGAACAAAGTGATGCATCCAAATGGCAAAATCAGGAATGTGTGTTTGTGTGTGTGTGTGTGTGTGTGTGTGTGTGTGTGTGTTCTTCAATGAAATTGCAGGTAAAAAACACTGCAGTGCACTATACAATTATATCAAAGTGAACCGCTAACCCGGGTGCTGTGTATGTGTGTGTGTGTTGGGGGGGAGGGGTCTGGCTGGGAGAGCCTCAACCTGGAACGTATTCAAATTCACTGACCCTAAACAAAACAAAAAGAGAAATCAAAGAGCCAGAAGTTAACAGCAAATAAAGACCAAATTGCCTCAGAGGAAAACCATTCTATTTATTTTGCTTTCTTATTTCCATTTTGTTCCTGTTCCCTGTACAAAGAGCAGTCTCCCAAGCTTCCAAGGGAGAGAGAAATATATTATTCAATTACTGTACTTATCATTGCCAGTGGCTGGCCAAAAGCATTTGCAAATATGAATAAATATAAATAAAAAGGTGATGCATGCACACTTGTAGAATGTATGCTATATGGGGAATGGTATCCAATTTTTTTGGTTTTTCATTTTAAGCTTGTTACCTTCACATATGTTGCCCATTATGTACACTGAGCACCATAATTCACTGGATACATTTGTTGTTCTTTTGGTTCTGTACTCTGGCACTTTGAGTTTGAAAGGATGCACCTTATAAAAATAAATAAATGAAAAAATATAAATGAAATAAATCAATAAAATAAAAAAATAAAATAAAAATAAAAAAGGATGCACCATGCACTACTCTACATAGATTTTCTTCACCATAGAGAGTATTATCCAGTCATCCACTACAGTGTTGTTCCTCGGTTTACCATGTCTTTTGACATAATTGAGTTCACCAGTTGTTTGTTTTTTTTTTCTAAAAATAATGAATAATTTTCTGAAATAATCAACCAAACTGTTGAATTGGGCATGCCCAGGGTTTTTGCAATATTCCTGATTGATTGATTGATTGATTTTCATTTATGATCCCTCTGATCACAGCCAGCTTAAATTGCATCAACACTGCTGTCAAGACTAGACGTCAACAGCTCTCATCTGCATTCACTACTGACACAAATGAATACAGCTACCTGAAGAAACACACCTGTGAAGCCATTCCAATAAATACTCAGAGTACCTTAAAATGGAGGGACCATGTACAAAAGGTGCTATCATTTCTAAATGGTTCATCTGATATGGATGAAAATACCCTCAAATTAAACCTGACAGTCTGAAAATCACCCTATTGTATCCTTTCAAAGTCAAAGTGCTAGCTTACAGAATCAAAATAACAAAGAATATGTCTCTGTCCAATCAGTTATAGTGCTCCCTATATATGTTTGAAATATGTGATAATAGAGAAAATTAGTAAGGGGTCAAATGCTTTTTCATTGCACTTGTCACTGTATATAGTATATTATGATCAAGGTGGATAGCTGTCCAATAAGGTTTGCAGCATTTATTTGGATCTGAGCGAGTAATTATTTTTTGTGCATTTTAGAATTGACATCAGCAGTCACATCACCAATTAAGTCAGTCGGTTTGAGTGTCAGCCAAACATGCCCAAGCCATAACACTACCACGACCATATTTCACAGATGAGGAGGCATGTGGATCATGAGCAGTTTATTTATTTCGTCACACTTTCCCCTTCCCATCATTTAGTACAGGTTAATACTTGTCTCATCCATCCATTACACTTTGTTCCAAATGGATAGTTTGAGTTTTCCAGAACTTTTTTATGTTCTTTTTATCAAACTCGAACTTAGCCATTCGTTTATTGAAGTTTAAGAGTTGTTTACATGTTGTGAACCCTCTGAGTTAATGCTGGTTCAGTCTTATCATCATGGCAGTTTGATCACATAATACAATACAACATAACATAATGATGCAAACTGGCCATTCAGTACCTACTGTTTAGTATCTACCATGTCAACATCCTTCTGAGTGTTCTTCATCTGTCTGACAGCTGAAAAGGTTTTTTTTGTCTGATTTAAAGTATTATTTCCACCCTCCGATATAGTGGTCTTCTGTGGTCTACCAGTTTGTTTGCTGGTGCTCTGTTCACTAGTCCATGATTGATTCATAACAATGTCCCACAGTTGAAACAGTTGATTTTGACACACCAAGTGTTTTGTCTCCAATTTATTTATTCAGATTTGTCAGCCTCATAATGGCCTGCATTACTGCCATTGACACTCATTTTGTCCTTTATTTGACAAAGATCCAAGGCTGGCCAAAAACCAGCTGAGCAGCCAATTGCCAATTACTTTTTCACCCCTAATATGGGGGGGACAGTGTATAATGGGATGTAATTCCTACACCGAATATGGATATACACTGATATATTAAAGCTGACAGTCTGCACTTTAATCTCATATTCATTGTTTTATTGAAAATCCAATGTGCTGGAGTACAGAGCCAAAACAACAAAAATTGTGTCTCTGTCCCAAAACTTTTGCATGTAACTATGTGCTGTATATTGAATGTGATTCCAGAAACTGAGTTACAGCACTGCTGGATTATTGTCTGCATTATTTGCAGAGCTTTGTTTCAATGCTGTTACTTCAATTCACTCTTCCTCATCTAATTGACTAACTGACTATATGGACAGATGCATAGAACAGGTTCCCCTGTATTCTATGACCGTGCATTCAATATATTAATGACAAAAAGTTTTAAGTGAAATGCTTGCATTTGCTGAAAGACATTTGCTGAAAGACAACACATTAAAAGACAGGAAAAAGACATAAAATTTAATTGACCAGCTCTAACGCTGTCATCAGCCTGCTCTCCATTTGACTCTATGTCAAATAATACGTGCTCACTACTGGGCAGATTGTTCAAGATTCAAATTATTCACAATCTTAAAGTAGTGCACTGTAAAGTTTATTGGTAATTTTGCATATTGAAGTTAGAGGCAATACAGCATACTTATTTTTAACTTTTATAAAGCATGGTTCATGCGTCCCATTTGGTACCACGTATCTTGGATCTCTTTTTCAGCATAGCTTGCCCACAAACTGTGTCAGTACGCAGAGTAGCGTACTATTTGTAAACTATTATATAGTATATGTATAGTATATATTATATGTGTATATTATATAGTGATATAGAGCCCATTATAAAAAAATAATTTTGTTGGTTTTTATAACTAGCCTAATAAATTAAATGGTAAATGGTAAATGGTTGGCATTTATATAGCGCCTTTATCCAAAGCGCTGTACAATTGATTTTTTCTCATTCACCCATTCATTCACACACTCGCACACCAACGGCGATTGGCGGCCATGCAAGGCACCAACCAGCTCGTCAGGAGCATTTGGGGGTTAGGTGTCTTGCTCAGGGACACTTCGACACAGCCCGGGCGGGGAATCGAACCGGCAACCCTCCGACTGCCAGACGACTGCTCTTACTGCCTGAGCCATGTCGCCCAAATTAGCTAAAATAGCTGGTGACCTAGCTGTACGTTTTCTGTTCATGTACACCGACCAAGCTGGTCTCTTTTTAGCTGTCCTTACTTTTCTGTATCCAAAACGTTTTCACAAACTGAGTTCCACTTTGAACAGACAGTGAAAGGTGAAAGGGTACGGCTTTCAAAGACACTGTGGCCCAGGTGGTGCAACTTCTGCCCGCAGTGCTGCTAAAAATGGAAGTGCTCATTTGGATTTGATGCAACAAAGCAAGACACCTTACACTTGCAAAAAGGACATGTTATTTTCCAACACAGTTTTTGTGTTATGCCTACTACCTTTGTGTTACTTTCAGCACATTTTTGTCAAAGTTATCCTACAACCTTTGTGTTACAAATATACAATGTGTAACACAACATTACATAATGATGAGAACAGACAATTCAGCCCAACAAGGCTCACTGTTTTCCTACCATTAAGCATACCTAATGCGTTTTTTTTACTGTACCTAAAAACAAGATTTTATCTAGCACCATATGAAGCCTGTTCTTGAAAACACCTAGTTTGTGTTACAAAGGGACATTTTTTAACAAAGTCTGTGTTGGAAATAACACAATGTGTTGTTCTTTACACATTGAGGTGAGTTTGTGTTTTAAACACGTCTGTTCTGAGAGTGTAGCATTGGTCAGCCATCTATAAACTGAAGAAATAAACTACAGACACAGGTGAAGCCGTTCTTATTCTGACACTCAAAAGCCACAATGATATGAAGGAAGTTTTCATTGTAGGTTACCATATGGCAGAAGGTGGAGGTCATACATTGTCACAGCAGGAGATTACCAGAATCAGTGGTGCTTTTCCCTCATCAAAGAGGAAATACATTTTGGAAAACTAGTTATTGTTTTGTTTCCACTGTGTTAATAGGATTTTTGTGTCAATATCAGCCTCTCCCTCTAACCACCCCTCCAAATGAACAAGCCACAGCAGTATAAAACATCCTAGAGCCGCCACTTTTCATAGCCCCAAACTGAAGGAGCCATTAGCCTCAGGCTAACCTCTGTTTCAATCAGCATTCTCAAAAGTGCGATCGCCCTGACCTTAGTTCAGGCTTATCTTTGCCTTGCTTCAAAACAGGGTTAACATCTTTGGTCTAACTCACAGTTGATAGAACAGTGTGAAGCACATTCATTCATTGTGGTTATGGTTTTAACAGGAGGTGCTGATAACTCTTAGATAAACGTTGTCTGTCCACTCTGAGGATAACTGTTAGAGTGAAGAGTAGCTCTCTTAAATATATAAATATATTAAAATCTGGATAATCTCTTGTGTTGGAATACAAATTATTTACACTCTTTCTTATATTGGCCTTGACATACAATTCCTGTGAGTAATCACTTGCAAGTAGAAGTGGTTTGTTTTGGTTCACTGATTGGCTGTTGACTTGTATGATGCATGTTAGGTCATCAGTCAAGTGATCCCTTTTTGAAAGCCTTTACTGGAATCCATTTTATTTGAATTGGTGTGCTTAACATATGAAATTCTACAAAATGTAATTTAAAAAATGTATTTGAATTCAAAAAGAAGCTGCAAATGAAATAAATCGATAGATTACTAGCACTCCCAGAGCAAAGAGTTTAACCAAGAGCTGTAAACAAGGGGGAGTGTGTCAGCTATAGCACAGTAGTTCTATATACTGTATATTGTTATGAAAAACAACTTCCAACTTCTAGTGAGAGGCAGTTCTGTGGACAAAAACACCTTGTTAACGAGAGCGGTCAGATAGGTAAAGCTGACAGGAAGGCGAAATGAACTGAAATAACCATGTGATACAACTGCCGCATGTGTGTAAGTGCGTGTGTGTGTTCACACTTACAAATACGAGCTTACATGTCCTTAAGTAATCATTCATGAGCAGGAGAGACACATATTATAAAGTGCACCTTTATATTTGTATTGAAAAATACCACAGCTCCAGGTGAAATAAAATTGAAACAACACATTTGCCCCCAACACACTGTATGTGTGCGTCCCGTATGTTTCAACAGGTGCGTATTTTTGCAGGCCAGGGGGGTGCCTGGGTGGCAGGTGGGGGAACAGTTGACCTTTCGGGGGACTTCAGTTGTTGGAGCTGTCCTGCGGCTTAAGCTTTGGTGGCATTTACATTAACATTTCAATATATCCAGCACTGGCCCAAAATAAAATATTCATCTGACCTTCAGCACTGCTGCGTTCAACAGTACGTAAACACCGTCATGGTATTATCCACAGAAACGCACTGTGAAAGCCCACGACTGCAGAACTCCATCATTATTGTCAGAAAATAAATGACTAAGACTAATGACTAAGACTTATGATGATAAAAAACTAAAGAAATGCATGTACATGTACTGTATATCCTGTATGTATAGCTGTCTATATGAGCAGTAGTCTAGTCTGTCTCAATTCTGTCCATACCATGGCATGCTAGATGTGTGAGCCAACAAGGAATAAAAAGGGGTCTAAGTTTCACTTTGATTTTGATTTTAAAAAATTTGGACACATACAGGTTTGTATACTGTATGTTCAAATATTCATAGGCTTCCTTCCACTGAGCTAATCACCAGTGTTATTTTTGATTTGGTTTTTGGTTTGACCCATTAGGCCTGTGTGAACATGTGTGCTTCATTTAACACGGTCAGGGAATGTTGATGGGTTCTGGCCATGCTCTCCTGTCCCCACCGTAGGATCATTGTGGCAGAAGGTCAGAGGTATTACGTTTTTTTTAGTAAGGATTTTAGTCTTACTGTATTTGGATGAGTCAATAATGGAAGCTAGATTGTTGTGAAGGGGTGTGTTGGGGTGAGTAGATGAAGGTGACCATCGTGTCAGTATTTCACATTTCAAATTGGAAAAAGTGCAATGAAAGTTGACGTGGGGAAAAATAAAAAGGTATGTTTAATTTCAACCCCCCCCCCCCCACCACAGTGCCAGCAAGCTGTAATAAAATGGATGCATGCCCTTTGAAAGTCTGGGAAACAAACACTGTTGACAGAACAATTAGCATTTTAAAGGCAGAATAACCTTTACTCAATTCATCATTTTTATTGCACTTGACTTCCCGTTCCTCTGTCACCAGGCTGGAGGCGACCGCAGTGTCATGTGACGTTGAGGGCATTCCATGCTCCAGTGAAGCTGTGCCCATTTAATGTGGTAAAACAGGTGCAGCCAGACAGGAATGCCAAAATAAGGCCTGTTCTTGGCACTGCTGTTACACAGCGTGGCCATTTTAAAACTTCCAGATACCCAGAAGTGGTTTGGTTAAGGCCTGCACACCCTGAAGTGCACCTAACGCCAATTGACTGCCAGAGCATGGCTATAAAACAAATATGCACATGTACCTGCGCTGACATGCATGCGTGAACATATGCATGAATGTGGACACACATACACGCATTCAGATGCACACATGTATAAACGTGGACACACATACACACATGCAGATGCACACATGCATAAACGTGTACACACATACACGCATTCAGATGCACACATACATAAACGTGTACACACATACACGCATACAGATGCACACATACACATGCACTCATACATTTTCTTCCCATTTGGTTGTTACTCAGCTTGTATTCTTGTTTGAGTTCAAACAAAGCAAATAAATGTTATTTATATATTGCCAGGATACCTGATATAAAATGGCCTTAGTGTTTAATTTCTGTGAAACTATACACAACAATGGCAACTGGCTCACCAACTACAGATTTTGGTATTGATATGTTAAGCGATCTTTGTGTTATGGATACCCATGAACAATTAAATCATAACATTTTTCTAATTTCATGACTATACCTTTTATTAAATCTTAATTAGACCACTAAATTCTACATTTTGCTTCCCACACATTGGGCAGATGCATGCTAATGGAAGAGTCTATTATTAAATGGACATGAGAATCACGAGAGACCGTTTTGTTCAGTGCAGTATCGCGGTATTATTTGTAGCATTATTTTAAAATCATTTTATTTGATCATATCATATTATTTGATCTTGCAAATCAAATCATAATAGGGGGCAACATGGCTCGGGCAGTAAGAGCAGTCGTCTGGCAGTCGGGGGGTTGCCGGTTCAATCCCCCGCCCGGGCTGTGTCGAAGTGTCCCTGAGCAAGACACATAACCCCCAAATGCTCCTGACAATGCATGGCAGCCAATTGCTGTCGGTGTGTGAGTGTGTGTATGAATGGGTGAATGAGAAGCATCAATTGTACAGCGCTTTGGATAAAGGCACTATATAAATTCCAACCATTTACTGCCATTTACCATTTATAATCTTGAGTGCAGCCCCTCCATTATTTGATCTAGGGCAAAATAATGGACCTTTGGAAACCTCAAGGCCAGATAAGATTTTTCATTTGATATGGACATCAGCCATCTCATTTTCACTGTGTGAAGTTATGACTGCCAAGGGCTGTTAGCAAAAAATATCAGTTATTCACCAGTAGGGCACGGAACAGAAAATACATGCTATCATGGCATCAGCTGCCTAACAATTTTGAGATGGTATGAAACCAGTCGTCATTTTGTCACTGTATATTTTACAGATGCACATACCACAGTGATAAATAAATAAATAAATAAATAAATAAATAAATAACATGTTAATCATTTCAATGGAATCATAAAGAGCCATTTCTCTAAATGACTTTGGATGATATTCATCCATACAACATTAACATTGCTGCAGATGCTAATGTTCAGCACCTGCACCACTGTTAAGAATATACATTTTAAGCTGTGCTTGTTTTGAAGCTAAAAGAGTGAACCATAAGTGCTATTTTGTGATTTTAAATAGGTTCTGTCAGGATCAGCAAAGCCCTGTAAGAATATTAAGCACAGGTGGTTGGCAAAAATAAAAACAGATTGGGCACCTAATAAACTGTTACTTATTGGCACACATTGGTGCTATAAAAAAATATACAGTCAGTGAGCACTTTATTAGGTATTTATGAGACTTATTTTTTAGACTTATTAAATCTTCTGCTGCTGTAGCCTATCCACTTTGAGGTTTGATGTGTTGTGTGTTCAGAGATGCTCTTCTGCATATCACTGTTGTAATGTGTGGTTATTTGTGTGACTGTGGAGTTCAAAGCTGTTTTTAGTTTTAAAGTAAACTCTAGAGACTTAAAGTTTTTAGTAAACTCTAGAGACTGTTGTGCTTTAAAACCCAAGGGGATCAGCAGTTTCTGAGATACTCAATCCACCCTGTCTGGCACCAATAACCATTTCACAGTCAAAGTCACTTAGATCACATTTTTCCCACATTCTGATGGTTTATGTGAACATTAACTGAAGCTCCTGACCCGTAACTACATGATTTTTTGCTGCTACATTTCACTGCTGCCACATTATTGGTTGACTATATAATTGCACAAATAAGTTTGTTTACAGGTGTTCCTAATAAAGTACTCATTGAGTGTATATATACCAAGACAATTTCCAAAATAAAATGATGTCTATGAGATGGGATTTCTTAGCCCATGTGCAATGTAGTCCATGTGTATACATACATCTATTGTGATTGTGTGGATATATAAATATCATAATTTGGTAATGCATGAAAGTGAATATTTAAAGATATTTGGCTTATACAACATTAAATTGAAATGGCATAACAGCATGGAATGCACTTGAATTATAATGGCTAGCAATGTCACAATCAGAAGCTAACAATAAGCAATCAAATTTACTGTCAGCAGTTCCATTTGCATGCTCAACTTCATTGGATGCATTGCACGGAACAGCAGGATCATGTCGGTTTTGAGCTGAAGTGGGACCAAAGGATTTATTTATATGTGTTGCTATTTTTCAAAGTGACAGTCAATAGTTTTGGTGGTGGTGTTTAATGCAGCTATCCCACTGTGTGCTGTAAGATTGCAAAGCGGCATGTTACGCAAATACCTCCAAAAGACACGGGGAGGCATTTAAGAAATTAGTCACAATAGGCCCTCCATCAAGTAGAAATATCACTAAAAATAAAAGTGACTCAGCCGGTGTGAAAATGAAATAAAAAAGTGTCTTTATTAAATCTTTCTCTTACAACTACTTGCAACACTCTTCAACTTCAGCTCGCCCTCTGCAGCTGACACACTTGGAATTTGGACAATTCAATTTTCTCCACATTGGCTGCCACAAGCACCCTCTCTCTCGAATTCCAGAAGAATACAGTATGAGTGAAGAAATGTATCATGGTTATAGCTGTGCTAGAACCATACCTTCCTCAGCCACAAAGGCTCCCAGGAGGCCATGGGCATGATCTACTGTTTTTTGCACGAGTCGTTGGTCCATTGGCACGGAGCTGCGCAGTGCAACTCACACTGCTCAAGTGTATCACACCTCAGGAAACATGATATGAAACATGCAATGTGGCTTACATTTAAATGACCTCTTTTTACAATATACTGACATGCCCCTAATGGAAAAGTGTACACACACATACACATACACGCACACACAGACACGCACACACACTCTTTTCCATCAGAGGCACGGATCCTGAAATAAGATAATAAAATCATAGATCATAAAATAAGAAATATAAAGTCACCAGCATTTGTTAACAACACAATAAAAAGTCAAACTTTTACATTGCATGTCTGAACACTGACTCAAGCACTGTAAAATTTGCAGCGAACCTCTCTGTAGTCCCATCAGATGGAAGAGTTTTGATGGCTACCATACATCTGCACTTTTTGGCACCTTTTAAAAGATTGAATCATAAGATTGAGGTCGTATTTCAGGAGGAGTGGAACATCGGAAGATTTTAATCTCGCTCTCCTTGGTTGATGTGGTAGCATAGCCCAGCAAAATGGATTTTTCTCTCACCCGCATCTTATTAGCCACTAAATGTGTAATCACCCAGACATGAAATGTCATAAATACGCTTGCAGTATACTTTTTAACTGAACATGCAGTAAAATAGTGGCTAAATACAGTCTGGGAAAACCCTAGCACTGTAAATCTGTCCTCTCTTATGTATTTAATTTCACACATATTTGCTCAGGAAAATTACATTTTACTTATCTAATATAGCCGGGAATCCTGGGTAAATATCAAGCTTGTGGATTTCTCTCTCTGTGTACATGACTCCTCACATACTGGGTAAGCTCACACAAATAAATAATGGTCTAACCGACGATTCAGTAATTCCTTCATCCTTTCCCCGTTATTCGCTTATTTGTTTATGCACATTTTATTTTTTTACAATCATCAGTTTACCAAGAAACTGCTGAGGGTAAAAATAAAGGAACTCATGCTGAATGCACTTCTTACTAGTATTTTTTGTATTTTTTATTTTATTTATTTCATGATAAGTACATTAGCATATTTGGTCATTTTGTCTCACATTCAGATGGGATTAAAGACAGATTGATGTCTGTACTTTAGTGCATCTCATTTAAACGCATTTCCATATCAGGACCGGCTCATCCTTTTACACTTTTACACAAATGCTGTATAAATAGAACCGCACATGGAGGACTGAAAAACATGGTTATTGTGTCTTTACAGCTGGCACCATGAGAATGGATCAAAGTCCATTGTAGTCACAGATGAATAGGGTCTAATTGGACCCACAGCTTTTCACATTGTCCCTTGAAGGTCAACACACTGACTGTGGCTGGCTAGTGCTCAATGCACAACAATGGCAAATCCATAGCCATGCTAGGTTTCTAAAGATTATTATTATTATTAATTAATTAATTAATTTTTTGGGGGTGGGCGGGTGGGTTGTGTTGATCTTCAGGAGTAATATGTTATATGTTCTATGAAGACATACTTTCAAATGTCTGAATCTTTATGTTTTTCAACGAGACAACAGTTTCAATGTTCAGTATGTGTCTATCTTGTCTTATGCAGCACTGTCTGGCTTTCAGTGTCCCTTGTTTATGACCGTTGTAATTATAACACCGGAAAATGAAAACATCAAACGTGGTGCTGACTATGGGATGGAGGCCAGGCCTTGTATGCTCACACATTTATGAAAATGTAATACAGAGTTATGAGAGCAATGAAAAATAAATGAATTGAAGCACAGCGTGTCGCTCTGTAAACCTACACTACTAGTTCACTCAGTCAGAGGAAAACCGGACAGTTCAGACAAGCAAATAACTCGTTTGGAACCACTGGAGAAAATAACTAATTTGCCATGGGTACTACATGAATTGCTGCCAATTTAAGCGCTTGATTTGTGTCCTGCATTGAAAGAATGATAATAACAAGCATACAGTTTTTCAGTCCCAGTTCTCCACATACACATACATACACATGTCATATGTAGTACATGTATGTATGCCCTGTGGAAATGTATGCTATAATGTGAAATATATAATTGGGAGTGTGAAATCCCAGAAGTATGATAGAGCAGGAGTAGGCATGGTCCGCCACAGAATGCTAGAAATTCCTGCCAACCTCTCAAACACACTGCACTTTACAGGTTGTGTCCAAATGCAAATATTCCAGGAAACACCTCTTTTCATGCAAAAGCATTTCCATTCCTGTCAGAATTCCAACAGGAGAGATAGCACATGGTATTTTACTGTCACCTGGATTCAAGCAGCATTCCTCATCACGTGCTGCTCACAAAAAAAAGTATATCAAAACGGTTCGCTTAGAATTAATGATTGCTGTGCTGCTGAAAAAGAATGTTTGTTTTTTTGGGGTTTTTTTTAGAAACAATACATTTCACACTGGTAAAGAAAAAAAAAAAATTGTAAAAAAGAAGAGCAAAGGCCAATGAACCAGGGATGCAGAATAAAGGGTAAGGGCTTGTTCTTTCATGTGAGCATGAGCGTAAACACAAATTGTGTTTTTTACAGACAGTTTGAACTGAGCCTTTGGGGCATGTGTTGCTTTTCTTTGAGAAGTGGACTTAATTGCATGCATGTCACCAGACACAAATCAAAGATACGGTCACAGGTCTTGATAAGTACCTTGTTATGGCGTGTGCAGTTTGCCTAGGTTGCTCATTTCAAAGCCCACGTCTGCCTGGAGTCACTCTTCAAAGAGAAGTGATGCTTATTTTGCGCTACAAGTCGGTTCACATTGCTTTGTCCTTTGGTAAACTCATCATCCCATGGGGAAAACCACACAGATAGAAAAGACTGAGACAACAAGCAGCTATCTGAAAAGGGAACAAAAAAAGATATCCCCATTGTGCATAATTTATTGGTGTTCTCATCATATTCCACAGGAGAGAGAGGAAGAGAAATATGTTTGTTTCTGTATCACAGTAAACAGCCATCAGTGTGTTTTGACATCTCAATTTGTGTTTCAGGGGGATGGGGAGATCAATAGGTTTATTGGTCAGGGAAGTATCCAATCACCTGATGGCAGATTTGATGACAGTTGGGCCACATTAAAGGGTCTCTAAAACTTTCCCAGACAGAAAGAAACAAACAAAAAGGAGTGGTCCAGAAGTGCAAGTGTTTGTTTGTGTTTTGAGCCTCTGGACCTCTCCTTTTTGTTTGTGTATGTTGCATCTGCACCTCAGGGATGCTTGTTGTTGTATGTCTCTGTTTTGCACTTCTGGGCTACTAGCTTTTTTTATTTTTTCATGCTGCATCTGCACCTTAGGGCTGCTAGTTTTTGTATGTTTGTGTTTTGCACTCCAGGGCCGAAAGTTTTTGTTTTTGCATTTTGTTTTTGTTTTTGTGTTTTGCACTTCAGAGCCACTGTAGATAATAGCCTAAATGCCAAATTAAGGATTTACATTTACATTACGTCCAGGCATGCTAGTCAATCATGTGTCTTTTTTTTTTTTTTAATACAGCAGATAAAATTATAATTCCTTGTGTTGTCATCCCTCTTCCCTATGGAGTCTGCCTGGCAAACTTGATTGGCATGAAATGTGCTGCTATAGGGAATTTTGTTACAGACAGGGTTGTGCAGTCACAAGTATGTGATCATGTTAATGTCCAATATTTGTGTGATATACAGTAACATGATAGCAACATGCCGTGCTGGCAACACAATAAATCTGGTCTATTTTAGGCAGGGAATCCGATGGAAACGGTGTAAATATAAAAATGGGATTTTTAAATTTATTTTCTATACCAGTCGACTTAATGATTTTACTTTTATACATTTACATTTACATTTTTGTCATTTGGCAGACGGTTTTAATCCAAAGCGATTTACACATGAAATGCTGTTCTAAACATAGTTGTCAACACAAGTGCAAATTTTATTTGTATTATTTATTTATTTTTTTGGGGGGGGGTTAGACAAGGATAGGGATATGAGAAAGGAGGGGCTGTTCTGTTCTGTTCTGTTCTGACAGTGTTAGGCAAGTCATTCCACCACTGAGGAACCAGAACAGAAAACAGGCGTGAACATGCAGCTCGACCGCCAGGTGCACGTAGAGGGAACCATAAGGCGACCAGAGCTGGCAGATCGGAGTGGTCTAGCTGGGGAGTAGGGAGTGATCAAGGATTGTATGTAAGGGGCGGCAGTCCCCTTAGCAGCCTGAAATGCCAACACTAGGGCCTTGAATTGGATGCGTGTGGCAATAGGAAGCCAGTGGAGGCCAATGAGAAGCGGAGTGACATGAGCCGACCTGGGCTGACTGGTGATCAGGCGGGCTGCAGCATTCTGGACCAGCTGGAGGGGCTTGATGGCACACGCTGGGAGACCGGCTAGGAGGGAGTTGCAGTAATCCAGACGGGAAATGACGAGCGCCTGGACTAGGAGCTGGGTGGCTTTCTCTGTCAGGAGATGACGGATACGGCGTATATTACACAGAAAGAACCTGCAGGTTCTGGCAGTGGAGGATACTTGAGGAGCCAGGGTAAAGCAGTTATCAAGAGTCACCCCAAGATTCTTGGGAGGAGGAAACTACAAAGTCCTCAACAGTCAGTGAGAGGTCGATTGACGGAGAGGACTTAGCAGGGATGTAGAGAAGCTCAGTTTTGGCAAGGTTGAGCTTCAGGTGGTGGGAAGTCATCCACGCAGAGATATCAGCCAAGCAGGCAGAGATCTGTGTGGTGACTTGGGTGTCGGGGGGGAAGGAAATAAAGAGTTGGGTGTCATCAGTGTAAGAATGATAAGAAAAGCCATGGGAAGAGATAACAGAACCAAGAGACATGGTGTATAGCGAGAAGAGGAGAGGCCCAAGAACTGAGCCCTGCGGGACTCCAGTTTGTAGGGGGTGAGGGTCAGAGACTGAGCCCCCCCAAGTAACCTGGTAGGAGCGACCAGAGAGGTAGGAGGAAAACCAACCGAGTGCAGACCCTGTGACACCCATCCCAGACAGCGATGAGAGCAGAATCTCATGGTTGACTGTATCGAAGGCGGCCGACAGGTCGAGGAAGATGAGGACAGAGGAGAGGGATTTGGCTTTAGAGTGGCTCAGTAAATTAGACTCAATCAAAAAGATTAATTGTTGGATTAATACATAGCTAATACATGTAATTATAGCCTTTATTTTTCAACTTGCCTACTTAGTAATGTTGTGTGCCACATTTGTCAAATTATGTATTGCTTTATTTGTTTTTATATATATGGCATAGTAGAAAGCTACGTTCAGTTTGCCGGTAGTTTGAATTTGCTTGTCAACGAATAAACATGGAGTGCTTAAGAAACACTATACAATATGCCATAAGTGGACCAACAGCTACAGATTTAGAACACACTGAAATTCTTTGATAATACTGCAGCATTCAATTCCCTGTGGTGTTTGCATTATTAACCTCCTGAAATAGCCAAAGATTGCTTGCTAGGACAAGCCTGATAGAAGTTATTTTGCAGCCAGAATCTTTCTTTCAATTGTCCAACCAATTTGTACGTTTTGTCACTGGTGGTGAAAGCACATTTATTTAAACTGAGCTTACCATTTCAGCTTCAGAAAAAAATAAATCCATTATCAGTTAGCAATTTTTGGTAAACGTGTAAAAAAAACCATTTGACCATTTCAGCTTCAGATTGGTTAACCGTTTAAACGTTTAACCTTTCACACCCCTAATGAACTCAGTGCAAAAATAGCACAAGTGAGAGAACAGCAATTTTACTTCTGATCGGTGGCCTGTACAGGCTTAGAAAAGAGGTGGATTTAAGAGCAGGCTTGTGAATATACTGCAAGTAACAGTGTTCATATTTTTTACTAGCTATTATAGGAGTCTCCCAGAAAAAGGGTGGATTATTCCTCAGTGGAAGGTACTGATCCAATAATAATTGAACATTTGCCCTGACAGTGATGAATCAGTAAAAATCAAATTGCCGTTGATTAGTAAATTTTTTTGCTGAACATAAACTTGTTTGCACTTTCCACTGGAAAAACAGAAATGTGATGACTACCAAGCACAGGAATAACCTGACTAAATCTGTTCTCTTAATGCTGTTGCATTTGTGAAGCAGGTGACAGGTCATCTCAGTGAAGCGAAAGCAGTCGCTACCTAAGTCGGTTCACAATGTTTCACCTGATAGCTGACAAGGTGCACAGGCAGAGCACTTCACCTTATAGCTGTCAGGGTGCTGTCACATTTCACCTGACAGTTGTCAGTGAACCGAGAGGCTCCCGTCCAACAGCAAAATACCTGCTCAAATCAGGGCAGACCTACTCCACTATTGGAATCTGGACGTTTTTTTCTTAATCATTTCGAGTCCTGAAATTTAATGGCTCTCTCCTGTAGTTTCCACTGCTTTTGCGTGCCATGTCACTCTGTTTCTTTTCCAGGTTCTGTCCAGGGAACAGGGCTTCCCAGAACATACAGCGTGCATGCTGCTTGTTAATGACCCTATTATGGATGTCACTTCCTGTATTATACCTCATCGATGAGTTTCAGTTATATGGGCAGCTGCAGTAATCTGTGCACGCGCCCACTTCATCAAGGCCAGTTTGTTACAGACAAACTCGACTTTCCAGATTGTGTACAGCATACAGCACATGGTACAGAGGTATTTATGCCTAAGAGTAGCAACCATTCATCGGATTGTATATTGAGCAGATCTGCACAGTGCATTTCTTTAAAGCACTTTATTCCTCAAAGTTAGTGATTTCACATTAGAGCAATCCAAATAAAATAACAATCCAATAGACAGATAAAAGATGGGCAGATTTGTGGGAAGGCCTAACTCGGGAACAGAATGTAGAAAGTATTAACTGGGTTCCATTAAGGTGAATGTTTATAGTCACAAAAAGAAAAAAATTCTGAGAGATGACATTGAGCTGCACTCTGTTGTGGTAAATTACAGTCACATTACAATCACGGACACAAAGGGCGCTGAGGAGCAGTGGGTCTTTTGTACAAGGTATCTTGAATCAAACATCTCTCAAAGTTCTCAGGGCCAGTCCTTGAGCAGTGAGTGATCCAGTCAGTTCTAATAAATCGGGACAATATCCGTAACAATCTATGTGGACATGACTGCATTCTGTGGTGTCGGATCTCAGAACACTGGAGTATATTTATAAACCTTTGTGGGAAATGTATCGATTATGTTCTATTGATATACAATCATGTGGTCTGAGTGTCTTGTCTCCCTCCAAAAGCTGGTTTAAGGATTTGAACTACACTACAGTATACAAGATGCAAATATTTTACCATACTCTTATTGACAAATTGGTTTAGCGAGGTTATTCTCGTTGTAGAGGCAAAAATTATATAAGAGTGAAAATAAATAGGGGCAGCATGGATGGTTTAGTGGGTAGCACTGCTGCCTCACAGCAAGGAGGTCCTGGGTTCAAATCCTGGTCGGCCGGGGCCTCTCTGTGTGCATGCATTTGCATGTTCTCCCCGTGTTCGCGTGGGTTTCCTCCGGGTACTCCGGTTTCCTCCCACAGTCCAAAGACATGCAGGTTAGCCTGATTGGAGAGTCTAAATTGCCCATGGGTATGATTGTGTGAGTGAATAGTGTGTGTGCCCTGCCTTTCGCCCAATGTATACTGGGATAGGCTCCAGCCCCCCTGCGACCCTGTTCAGGATAAGCGGGTTAGGATAATGAATTAATGAAAATAAATAGGATGATTTGTTGGGTTTGAGAGTACCAATGTCACTAGTCTCTACCAGTCAAAAGCTAAGTTGTGGAACATACCTCTAGAGAAGCAATTTGTATTAGGCAAACAAAGACCCTCTAAGGAAGTCCGCACTCACCAAAACAATGAATAGTTTGCATATAAAGTTTTTTGATTGATGAATATAAAAAAACAACAACTATTTATATAGCACCTTTCATAAAATGTACTTAGCTCACGGTGCTTTACATTTACCACTAATTACAATTACAAAGAAATTACAAATTACAATTACAAAGAAAATGTTGAACTGTGACTCTGTGCAGGTTAATCCTATCGCACGTCACGTCTTTAGAGATCAGGGTTTCTTGAAGAATATTTCTAAAGAGTTCTCCAAGCCAAACTCTTTTATAATGGCAGTGAGGACATTAACAGGGATTTTTTGGCAAAGACTCGTGCTAATTTGTCCCAGAGACTGCAGAATGCAGTTGGAGCAGAAAACACTTGCGGCTCAGATGCCGTTTGATCACAGAACACTGTTCTTGTGAAATGACTGGCCTGAGCTCAGCGTGTGCTGGCCACTCCGTCTGCGCCCTATTACCCCCATGCAAACTGCTTTCCCCAGGCATCTTGTTTTAGAGGCAGAGTAAAAGTCAGAGGAAGATAAATGGGCAAATTGTTGTTTATGTGAGTATCAGGAGCACGAATGGTGTCTGCAGAAAGGAATCAGTGATATTGAATGTTGAAAAGAGTTGCTCTGGTAAAAGGATTGAATTTGCAAACAGTCAAATTGAACTGAGGAAGACCAGGTACTAGATTAAATTCTATCAGCCTATACAGAAAAACTGAAAACAGAAGTGTACATGGAGTGAGTATTATTAGCAGTTTTTTTTTTTGGCCTGGGCTTATTTTTTTTCACAGGAATTGACGTCAAGTCAAAGTCTCTTTTAACACAGGTAGGAATGAGCAAGATGGGATGAGTGCCAATGATTTGTGAAAATTCATTTAGAAGATGGAAGAATCCGGTCCCAGTTGTGAGCTTTTGTGATCCAGATGTCTCCTGATGCCGAAGACTCATTTTGTGAACTGTGTGCTTGCAATAGCTTTCCGTTGTGCTCATCACAATTTGTTTGTACTATATCACCTCTCACGATTGTGGCTTGCGCTCATAAGCCTGTGTTTACCGTGTGACGCATACGCATGCTCTCAGTAGATTTCCATAGCAATGCCGCTCTTTCTCACGGTTTGAGATGGAGAGCTGAGAATCTATGAAACTATGCTATTCACGGCTTCTGTTGAGGTCATCCTGCTATTCTAAACAGACCTTAACTGAATTTGATGTATATAGAGTTTTATGAATCACAACTCACATACCAAATGAGGAAACTAACAGTAACTGAAAGATTGGTTTGTCTGAACTGAATTCTGCGAAAGTAGACTTGTGATTATGGAATGAGAAGCAGCATTATCCAAAGAGAACAATGTGCTGGAATGTTTGCTAGCATAGTTTGAGTGTTTTAAAGACCGAAACCAGAAACAAGGACTCATCTGAAACAAAGAACGCAGTAGAGCAGGCATCTCCAACAGAGCTGGCAGAGTTACCTGGCGGAGTAAACACACCCTTGAGCATGAACCAAGCAAGTGCACTGAGAGGAATTGAAGGAAAATAACTCCGGCTGGGGACAGAATATTTGTTTTGTTGGAATTACTGCATTTGAGTTTTACTAGTGGAAACATTAATGGTCACTGTGACAGTTATTATACTAACCATGGTTCTTACATGGGTCATTGAAGTAATTAAAAAATATATAAATGAATAAAACAGGGCAGCTGGGTCTTTTGAACATAATACTGCATTATTTTGTTTCTTGATATTTGGTTTATGCAACTAGCAAAATCTAACCGGACATTTGTAGAATTCCAAAATCCCACCGGAACATATATTTTTGGTCCCTAAGAAAATAAATATCCAGGAAAAAATCCAATAGGAGACAGAGAATGTAGGACTGACAACAAAGGAACAATCTGTTCTGTTTGGTAATAGCAACAGCATTACAAGTTTCTGTGAACTGGAAGCTTTGTGATCATGCCCCATGAGAGAAAGGATTGAAAGCAGTTAAAACAGTCAAGTTGATCTGAGAAAGACCTGGTAAAAGAGTAAATACAGCAACAAAATAGAAAATGGGAATATATTCAGCCAGGTAGCTAGAAAGGTGGTAACCTTACTTTCTTGATAAATGCATAGTGCCAATGACTATTGGCAATACGTGTAACTATTCTCTGTAATTTAACATCTAATTCAACCAAAATCTTTTTGTCTGATGCTTTTTGATCTTGCCCTAACTGATTCCTTGTATCAGAAAAAAACTTTCAGTTCAGAATGACAGAATGGGGGAGACCAAGGGCATTGAGAGGAATTGCAAGGAACCAAGTGCACGGTTTGCGAAACTGAGGCTACATATTTGTACAGTAAACCAAGGACATCCATCCATCCATCCATTATCTGAACCCGCTTATCCTGAACAGGGTCGCAGAGGGGCTGGAGCCTATCCCAGCATACATTGGGCGAAAGGCAGGAATACACCCTGGACAGGTCGCCAGTCCATCACAGGGCACACACACCATTCACTCACACACTCATACCTACGGGCAATTTAGACTCTCCAATCAGCCTAACCTGCATGTCTTTGGACTGTGGGAGGAAACCAGAGTACCCGGAGGAAACCCACGCAGACACGGGGAGAACATGCAAACTCCACACAGAGAGGCCCCGGCCGACGGGGATTCGAACCCAGGACCTCCTTACTGTGAGGCGGCAGTGCTACCCACTGCACCATCCGTGCCGCCAACCGAGGACATGGTTTGCAAAATAGTTTCTTTCTACCTAGGGTGTCATGGGCAGCTCAGTATAAATGGTTGCCTATGGGAGTAACAGCACCATGACCGGACTCGTTGCAACCAACAGTCAAGTGACACTGAATGTTGCCAGAATTGTTCTGGCAAAAGGATGGAAAGTGGTGGAACCAGTGAACTGGAACATAGAAAGTAACGAACATAGACTGAGTTTCACTTATATATTAATATTTTTTTCTTCCGAGATCATTTGTTGAAGGAAGTTGACTTCAGAGCTCTTTAAATGAGGACATGAATGAGACTGCGTCCAGCAGTGGGCTTTCGTGGTTCCGATGCCCCCAGACACTGTAGACACATGGTGTGAACCGTGTGATCTTTCTCTTGCGGTTTTCGCCATTTGCTCGCATCGTACCGCCTCTCAGGCATGTGTTGTCTCACACGTACATCTGCGTGCAATGCGTGACATGTACTCACGCTCTAGGTAGATTTCTGTAACAGGGCTTCTCTTCTCGCGGTTTGAGCTATGTCTGTAACTGGCCACTTCATCTGGGCTAGTTGTGTCCACATGTGCTGATATAGCAGCGCCGTATATCACTCTGTCAGTGATTGCTGTGCATCTCTCTGCTGTATGTCGGGAGTGAACATGTTTCACTTCTGCCGGCAGAGCTGAGAAGGTTCCGCTGAGCTGGCGAAATCCGGTATTCATGGCTCCTGCAGAGGTGATCCCGCTCCTCTAACCAGAGCTTAACTGAGTCTGTCATATATAGAGTTTTATGAACCACACCCCCGTACACCTTGTATGAAAGTAGAAAGGAGAGTAAAAAGTGTATACTGTTGCTTATGGAATGAGAAGTGTCGCTGTCCAAACAAAGCAATGTGCTTGAAGGTTTGCTGGCACAGTTTTTAAGAGTGGATTGGGTCCAGGACCAGAAGCAGTGACTTGTCCGAGAATAAATACTATCAAGCAGGCTTGCCCAACGGAGCTGGCAGAGTTACCTGGTGGAGTAAACACATCTGTGAGCGTACAGTAAAAAAATATAGATATATAACGTGGGAATATATTCAGCCAGGCAACTGGAGAGGTGGCTACAATGAATACATGCATATTGATTAGGCAATATGTATAACTATTTTCTGTAATCTCTTAAACAAGATATTTCCAGCCTGCCAGCTAGATGGCCTCTGAACTTAATACCTTACCTGTTTTCTCACAAAAACGCTAGCAGAGCAATGCGGTTGAATGTTTGCAGGCATAGTTTTAAAGCAAAGAACACAGTAGAGCAGGCGTCTCCAACGGAGCTGGCAGAGTTACCTGGTGGAGAAGACACTCCTGTGAGCATGATCCCAGCTGGGGAGAGCAAGTGCACTGAGAGGAATTGAAGGAACAGAACTCCGGCTGGGGACAGAATATCTGCTTTATTGGAATTGCTGCATTTGAGTTTTACTGATCACTGATTAGCTAACCACGGTCCTTAAAACAAAAACACATTTGTGCATGGTTCAGTTCAGGTAATTATCATTATTATAATAACTTCAAATCTAAAATTAAAGTATGTATACCAGTGTGAATTACTCAAAATCACTCTTAAAAACATATAAAAGCTGACATTGAAACCCCAGCTTAATTCACACCATGAGCACAAGAAAATAAATGTTTCCTACGGCAAGGTAAAACAAAATAAAATCCATTGTTTTTGCAGGACTTGTGCTTTAGCATTAATCCGCACTGTGTGAAATGAAGCTGGCAAGCTCAATTTCCTCATGGTTGCATCATGAATAGGATTTTTCTGCTTTTACCATTTTAAAAGTTAAACCTTTGTACTTTAGAGTTTAAAGTGTCTGAAGAAGTTATTGGGAGAACAACGGACCGTGAACTTTTGTGATACATGTTTGTGTTGTCTCTGAGCTCTTTCTTTCATTTTGCCTTTGAAGGTTCCTGAAACACAACCATTACAATTCTACCTTTCCTCTTACGGGATGAATCCAGCAGAAACATTGTGTTATGCATGGGAGAGTGATTCACCGGTCTCTCAGGTTTACTTTTCCAACTGCTCTTTTTTGAGAAACCAGGAGTAGTGTCTACAATCTTACAGGATACCTCATGGCAACATGACAAGAGACACAGTGAAACGTGAAACATGACTGACTACATCAGGACACATATATTCTGACACCATATCAAACTGGTATACAGTGATATGTTTCTAAATCATTTCATTGTCTGTTCAGACCCTGACACATATATGACTCTCTGGGGGAAATTTGTAGTCATGTGACTGAATGTACGAGTCCATCTTGGCCTGTCCGGGCATAGAGCTTTTTGCATCCATGTACAAAAGTGTTTTTGGGAACTTTTTTTAAGTTACATTCATTGTTGCAAATAGGCATGTACTTTGTGAGAAGCTGAAAATGATTCTCCAGTATGCAAGCACTTAGTAACACGCCACCAAGACCAGAATATTTCCATATGTATATACTTGGCAAACAATTTATTAGGTAGAGCTGTACACCAGCTTGTTAATGCAAATATTTAATCAGCCAATCGTGCAGCAACTAAATGCATAAAAGCATGCATACGTAGACAAGAGGTTCAGCTGTTTTTCAGACCAAATGTCAGAATGGGGAAGAAATGAGACTAAGTGACTAAGATTTGTATGCACAGCAGTCTCTAGAGTTTACATAGAATGGTGTGAAAAAAAGCAGTTCTGTGGGCAAAAATGCCTTGTTAATGAGAGAGGTCAGAGGAGAATGGCCAGACTGGTCGAATATGACAGGAAGGTGACAGTAATGTTATGTTTGTATGCATTTAGTTTCTGCCAAATGATTGGCTGATTAAATATTTGCATTAACAAGCTGGTGTACTGGTCTACCTAATACATTACTCACTATTGCAATTAATCACAAAAAGGAAGAATGATTATTCTATTGTTCCTAAAAACAAGAGATGTTTTCTGAGCATTGTTACATACAAAATGGTACAGAGGTGTAAAGTGTTTATATCCAATAAAGGAAATTGTTAAGTCAAATTTGTCCTTAAAAAACTCAAAGTGGAGGCAAAAACTATTGACACTGCAAACAGCAATCTTCAACATTTTCTCTTTATATTAGCACCCTCCATTCATCTTCTGTCAGTCTTAGCACTGAACCAAAATTACTAAGTCTGTAACACACAGAGGAAGCAAAATAAGTACTCAGTCAGGTGAAAAAGGAACAAGTCCCATATGTTAGTGTGTACTGCAGGAATGTATAGCAAAATGATACACTTTAAAGAATAATGCATTGGAAAGCATGTTTCTATTCATGTGACACGTTTATTATTAATATTATTATTATTATTATTATTATTATTATTATTATTAGTAGTAGTAGTAGTAGTAGTAGTAGTAGTAGTAGTAGTAGTTGTTGTAGTAGAAGTGCTGTCATGCAGCAGTACTGAAGAACCAATCACAACCACAAAATAGGCAGTTCTGGGGTGTTGATTGAAAGTAGTCAGACAGGAAGTGGTCGAACCTTGGCAGAGAGGAACAGCAGAAATAATTACAATCGTGGTCGGGGTCACAAGCAAACATTCAAGCCCAGTAAGGCAATCCAAACAGGCGACAGTAAAAAATCTAAACCGAGAATCGTAAGTCAAAATCTGATCAAAATCCGATAACAGAAAATCAAATAAATGACTGTACACAAAACAGGTCAATACATGAAGCAGACAGACAGGAAACCGCTGGGAAGAATGGCGTAAACACAATACAATCTCGCAAAGAATAAAGCAAACAAGGGTGAAATACACAGAGTGATTGAACAGAAACAAACAGGTGTGAGTGAGGGAAACGGGTAACGGTGAACTGAATGACCGAATTAATAAAACTACGGAAAGCAAAGCGGGACATAAGGCACAAAAAATAGCACAGGAAAACATAAAATGCTAAACACAGGAATGCAGAGAATGACAGGCGCATTGTATGCCATCAGAAAGCCTGAAGATTTTCTGATAGAAAAGGGGAAGAAGTAGAAGTCACATTGACCCCAAAACATAATCTGAGTTTTGGAAACTATTTGAAAGAGGGGAATGTAAGCTTCCTAACGAAACCAAACGTATCTCGCTGCTCCAGATATCAAGGGAGTTGTATCCAGTTGCGTTTTGGGTGCCATCAAACCATGTTTTTGAGAAAACCGGCTTCAAAGTTTTGTCGTGAGATACTTGAGGCTGGGAGACTACCGACACTGGGCTAACAAAACTCTAGGGCTATAATTTATCATCTTATGTATAATCCCTTTAAAACAATACTCTGAACATTTACTCCAGACCATGTAAGTAGCCACAATGTGGTTGTTTGTAACTAGCCTCCCAAAAATACAAAACTCCAGTGTGACATTCATTTTGACACTTGTTTAAAAGCTTAAAAACGATATGTTTACTCTGGTATTAAGACATGCAGATTATGAAAGCCAATATATTGTTCTACGAAATAAAGATGAAAGCCTAAAACAGCCAAAAATGAATTTTTTTTGTGAAATTGACATGAACGACTGATAGTAGACTCATCTGTAATACTGCCTATTTCAGCTGGAACAATGACCAGCTACCGTCCTGATATGCCCATTGTTTACACACACCCTATGATGCTGTTAATAGAGCCATGTCACACTATCCAAAGTGTTGACCATGGCTTTCTAACGGCCTCTGACAGTGGCTGCACATGGATGACGGTGCTGTAAATTCACACTGGAATCCCTGCATGCACTGGGGTATGGTGCAGAGGGAGGGTTAAGCTCTGGAGTGGGCTCACTAGTGGAAAGAAGCTGACCCCATTTTCTCACACTTCTCCTAAAGTAATTGCCGGGCAGATGGTCACCTTGCATTGGGAGCGCTTTGGAAAATAGCTGAAGAAATAGCCCCCCCCCACCCCCCTCCTCTCCCCTTCCCTCCCTTCCCCTTCCCTCCCCTCTCCTCTCCATGTGGACCTGAGAAATGAAAGTTGCTTGGTTTGGCCGGCGTGTGTGTGCAGAGTAATGTCTGCTGAAAGCAGGCTTATGTGTGAGAGCGAGAGACTCTCGTGGCCGTTTGCTGGACTCCTGCCCTCGTGTACGGTAGTTGTAGCCAAGCTGCCACCTGAGATAGTCCACATATGACATTTATCCAGGGGAGGGTACTGACAGACGCTTCAAAGCAGCTTTGTACCACAGCCAAGAAATAAGACCCCTGCCTCCCCCTCCTCTCACCCCCCCATGTCCTCTTCACTATCACATTGGGCAAGGTGGCGCGTTAACGGTCCAAATCTGCGTGTGGCACCTCATTTTTCACAACACCTCTACAGAGAGCCCAATGCAGCTGCCTCTTAAGAATTAAGAAATCTCAACCCAAAATAATAAAAAACTGCATCTATGGACGTTTGACTTATAAATCTTGCTTATTTCTTTCTTTATTTGGACTTTTTTGCTATTTAGTGGCATATGTGAGTAGACTGACAAGACATATTTGCACAGTAGCGACTCCACAAATGCCAGCATTTCCAAATGGAGGTAACATAAATCCAGATATTGAAACACATGCCTGACAAAGCGTCAGTAAAATGAAAATTGGGGAGATATCAACCTTGATTTCCTTTTTTTTTTTTCTACCTCCTAGGAAAAGCAGATTTGTCCCTAAAATGTTCCAAATGTATTCCTCGTGCTTTGGCTTCCCAATAAAAGAGAACATGTTTTATTATAACATTTACAATAAATCAGTGTAAGGGGATCTGCCATAGTGGCCAGACACGTCAGGTATTGCTGCTATAGAGGGTGTCCCATTCATTCAGGTGGTTCGTCAAAGTCAAAGTAATCAATCCCTTCTGTATTTATGGGCCTGCTTTCCTTTTGGCCCAGACTCATAATGCATCCAAGTGGCCCTCAGGTCATAAACACTGTTGTCATCCTGGCCACCCACAGCCCTTCCCCAGCTCACCCTGCCCCCACCCCACTGACCACAACTCACCTCGGACAGGGGTAAGCAGGCCGTGTTACTGTGTTTGTGTTTCCAGCACTTGTTCGACATGCGTCCCCCCCCCCCACACACACACACAATCGATCAGATGCAGCTGTCATGCACAGCAGTGTGCCATGTACAGCCTGGGCTGTTAATCATGTTGATTAGTTAGAGCCTTCGGAGAGCTGAGTGTCCACAAACAGGGTGGTCAAAGAAACAGGTTACCCACAAAGGTCAGCGGTGTACAGCACACCCTGCTCAATTTAAAGAAAAGGCTGAGAAAACAGGGCTACAGGTAAAATCAATCACCACATACCCGCTGTGTTATTTCATAAAGGGTATTATGCCATTAAAATGGAGAATTATACTGATTTCATTTGATTCAAATAAGTGCACATTACTGATTTCTATTCATTAATTCCAGCTAAATATGAAACTTGATGTACAATATGTTAGGAATAATATCGCATGTTAATTTCAAAGAAGTAAAGATCATGGTACAGTACATAGCCGCTGTAATGCTTAGCATAAATTTACTTTCATAAATACACAGCCAAGTTACTTAATCCGGAGCGTTTCTTTGGAACTCCGAGTAGATCAACTGTGGAAACTCAGAAACTTTGTCAACGACAGGAAGGTTTGAAACAATAGCCTGAAACTCAGGAAAAATCTTTCCCCTCCAAAACCCTACCCCCTGCCACTGCCCCACACACGGGAGAACATAATGAGTCTGAATAAACAAATTCTATCAGGTTGAATTAAAAATGCAAGCTTGGGGACACAGAGTAAATTTAATAGCCACTTTTTACATCTGGTTTATTTGTCTCTGCCCAAGAATGTTTTGATAATTTCATAGGGTAATCACATATTTCATCGCCTGTAATTGCATTTTATTTGCTCTAAAATTGCCCAGAGTTTCTGCAATCATTGGTTCACAGGCTCCCTTTGGGGACGCCCCTGTCCTAGGCTCGTTTGCAAAGATGCTAATTAATTATTCATTTTAAAATACCTGCAGGGACTTCTGAAGTCACCTCAACCTGCTCCTAAGACATTAAGCCTAACATGTAGTTTAAAGTCAATGTGATGTCACTCTGTCTTAAGCCAAAGCTGAAACATCTTTTTCTTTTAATGGCCGAACCTAAGGGACATGCTCCAATTTACACCACAAGTACCATGGTATTTTAGGCACCTCTAATGGGATTAGGGCATCAAAGGTGCGACAGAAGTCTGTGGCGGGCAGGGAGGTTTTCCAGGTTTATACTCAGGCCTGTTAAAAGGTCACTCACAGTCATTCCCTGAAAGACTGTTCACCTAAAGACAGTATTTGCTTTGGAAGTACCAGGCATTCGTTTTTTTTTTTTACAGATTAAATTTTCCTAATGCAGTCAGAGAAAGGGTGTTTTCTTTTAGCGACTATGTATCAGAACTGAGATGGTTTCGATGCATTTTCTCTTTCTTTTATTTCTCCAGACATTCTGCGTGATGGTATAGATTTAACCCTCCAACCTAGCATCGGAAGCGACTGCTGTTTTTCTCACCCACCCACACCCTAGCACAGATACCGCAGTGGGAAGTGGGGATACATGCCTTAAGTACCGCAGTGCATTGGGCAGTAAGGTGATATGCACACTGGAGTTGTGCTTCATTAGAGAACGAGGAAGAAGTGCCAGCAACATACGAAGACAAAGAGTGGTAGAAAACAGCTCATTTACTGTTAACAGAGATACCATCAGCACATGCCTTCCTGTCTCTGGTGTCTTTATGAAAACACTGCCTTTATAAAGCATTCAGAAATAACAAGACAGGAGATAAGACAGACTCATAGGTAGAAATATCAAGAGAAAATCGCGTGCAGTTTCACACGTAAAGATTTTTATCCTGCTACATGTGTGAGAATCTTTGTTGTTTTGGGACCACATTGAGGAACACCCGCAGTAAACAGGTAAATAAATCAATAAGTAAAGCAGAACAAAACAAAAAAATAAATGTGGAATATAACTTCAAGTCTTATGGATTTTTTTATTATTTTGTAACATTTTGAATGTGAAAAATAAATCCATTTACTTTGCTATGATGTGGCAGTTACTGTGAGTCAAAATCACGGACTTGCCAGTGTTGATAAGTATATTCACTGACCTTCTAATGAGTTTTCCAATTTGTTCAGTTGAATTTGCTATTGGAAAATGTTTGGAGAATGCAAAGCATTCAGTGTTAAATAATATCTGATAAAGTAGTACTGGACTACTGGACTCATGTTAACTCAAATGTGACTCCACTGACTGTTCAGCTGTCAGTCCTGCACACATATGTGACATATTTCTTCCTTTATATCAATAACACAAAGCCGGGCAGTTCAGGTGATTTCATTCCAGTATATCCTTTTGTGGTTTATATAATTATATATACCCACAACTGAAACAAACCCAATGCTCAATATTGATGCCGGTTTTTTTTACGGATAATAAGGTATATTAGGACTTCTCCATTATTATTTTAATTTCAGCTAATCAAACATTTACCGTAAGTACAATGTCATTGCACTGCTCTCCCTGTGCGACTCGCTCAGGGTTAGTGGCTGTCAATCACTTTAATGAAGGGAAGATTTAAGAAGCGTGGAGAAATTGCCTGCTTTCCTCTGTGAACAGAGTTTACCATCAATAGCGTCTCACGGCAGAAATAAAAATGTCACAACAAGGCAGGAAGTGGAAGGCGCGGCAGGGTTTTCTGAGGCGCGCCGTTGCCTTGCGAGATAGCGCGGCTCATTTTCCCCCCGAGCCACGGACGGGGGATTGTTATGCGTAACGCGGATCACGGTTGAGGACCGGTCTGACCCCCCTGGGCATCGCTGTGATTCTTATCGGCGCACTCCAAGCTGATGAGAAAGCAGCGTCAGACAAACATGAATCCATCTATATTCCGCTCATCGCACTCCTGCTTTTTTCCATATTTCTTTATTTCTTCAGATTCCTTCCAAGCAGAAACTAAATTGATATGCATCTGCTCATAGGAGTGTGAGGCACTGGCCTGGATTTAATAAATACATAATATTAATACTAATAATAATAATAATAATAATAATAATAATAACAAATAAATAATTTTGCCAAAATGACACCTATCGAAAAGCAAGCAGTGATACCCACCCTAATTAAGGTGGATAATAACTGTGAAAGGGGCTATTAAGCATCCCACAGCACTGTCCCACTCAAGAGGCGTAGGCTTTCCAAAACCCACCAAATCTCTCCAGCACAGGCCTGTCACCGCAGGTGCAGCTTTCCTTAATTGGCGTTCACAGAAGAGCAATCCGGAGGAACGCTGACGATGCATCCGTCTGGCCCTAAGCACCTGGGTCACCAGCAGCATGTGGTTACCCCAGCATGGGCGTGTGAGAGTTACGCAAAAGAGCTTGCCCTCTCAACTGTCAGCAAACAGTCTTTTAATACATGGCTTCACAGCGTGGCAGTCTCCCCTCCTCTCATACAGTCACAGTGTCTGTTCCTATTCCTCCACTGAGCCTGCTCCTGTTCTTACACTGCTCCTGCTCATCCACTGCACCTGTCCTTACACTGCTCCTCCACTGAGCCTGCTCCTGTCCTTACACTGCTCCTCCACTGAGCCTGCTCCTGTCCTTACACTGCTCCTCCACTGAGCCTGCTCCTGTCCTTACACTGCTCCTCCACTGAGCCTGCTCCTGTCCTTACACTGCTGCTGCTCCTCAACTGCTCCTGCTCCTCCACCTCCACTGGTCCTGCTCCTGTCCTTACACTGCTCCTCCACTGAGCCTGCTCCTGTCCTTACACTGCTCCTCCACTGAGCCTGCTCCTGTCCTTACACTGCTCCTCCACTGAGCCTGCTCCTGTCCTTACACTGCTCCTCCACTGAGCCTGCTCCTGTCCTTACACTGCTCCTCCACTGAGCCTGCTCCTGTCCTTACACTGCTGCTGCTCCTCAACTGCTCCTGCTCCTCCACCTCCACTGGTCCTGCTCCTGTCCTTACACTGCTCCTCCACTGAGCCTGCTCCTGTTCTTACACTGCTCCTCCACTGCTCCTGCTCCTGTCCTTCCACTGCTCCTGCTCCTCAACTGCACCTGTTCCTCCACTGAGCCTGCTTCTGTTCCTCTATGGCTCCTGCTCATCCCCTGACCCTGCTCATGTTCATCCACTAGCCCTGCTCATGTTCATCCACTGGCCCTGCTCATGTTCATCCACTGGTCCTGCTCCTCTACTGGCCCTGCTCATGTTCATCCACTGGTCCTGCTCCTCTACTGGCCCTGCTCATGTTCATCCACTGGCCCTGCTCATGTTCATCCACGTGTCAGAAGCAAGGCCTCATGGGATACAGAACAGCTTTCTATGCATGAGGGAAAATGGCCTGCAGGCTTCTGCTGTTGCCATTTTTCCATCACCTTCCAGTAAGTAGGATTCCACCATTCTCCAAAAATGCAGAATGTGTAGTGATGATCTCACTCTGTTCTACATATACACATGAAGATAATTGTTGGATAGTAATAGACACATTGCAAAAACCCAAAACGCTTAACATAACAGGGTTAAAAAGGCTTTTTTAGCACAGTGTCTCAAAGTGCATGCAAATAAAATTTAATTGAATCGAATCAAATTGAGAGGAGTGTGTCTGCATTGTATATGCACTCAAACTGGGTCACAATGGTTTATGACCAAAAATGCCATGGTTATTTTGATGTGGTATGTAGCTGCTCAGCAAGTTTTCAGTCTCTTTGTTCAGTTCTGTGTTTTGATGTACAGTATTTCAAGGTCCCCTTGGTGTCAATTCGAAAGACTTAAAAATAACTGTATCTGTGCCTAAAGGTATATCATTAAAAATGGTGTATTGCAATAATAACTATCTTCAATTTATTTCAGTAGAGCATTCGTTTTACAGTGTGGATAAAGAATCTTAATACGTTGACAGTGTTCCAGAAAGTTCCATCCATTAGTCACAGCAAAATAAAGGTTTGTATCTGTGCCTGGAAAATTAGTTTTTAATTTTTGGAACCGTCAATTGGAATGTATATGTAATTGAATATTCAGCCAAGGCTGCTAGCTGAAGCAGATGGATTTTGAATCTGAGGGCCTAGTCGTAGCTCTGAATGTCCAAGCCCAAACTCCAGAATATTGGACATGTGGCAGACATATGCAGATACCCTCGTCCAAAACAACAGCGTGCTCAAACACGATTCCATGCATTACGCTAATCATTTTTAGTGCCCCCCCTTTTTAATATATTAGCATAACAAGCAGTGCAAATAGGATGCTCATAGATCAATCAATATCAATCAGAGCGAAACCAATCGAGGAGAAATGTGCAGTGGCTGCTGGCAAAGTGGTAATGATGCAGATAGCCCAGGGAGGCAAATTAAAAAGAAAAAAGAAAAAAAGAAAACCTGCCAAGTTCTGAAGCAGGTGCCCATAGCATAGACAAATGGCTCTGTGTTAAATAACTTCACATTAAACTGCATTTGTTGAGCAGAATAATCTTTTTCAGGAGCTGCACCTGTAATGAGGTAGATAAATAACATTCTCTTTTTTTACATTTAAAAGTGCTAAACCCTTCCTGCTTGGGCCAAGGGATACGCAGTATGCATTAAAATACACAAAAACTGAGAGGGGGGGGGCATTACCAGAAAACAAAGCAAAGAGACAACATTTTAATAACTTTAATACAAATACGTTTGAAAACAATATATAACATGGTTTTCCATTGCCATTTAGAGTATCATTGCAACTGGGGCCTGACATGGCTCAGGCAGTAAGAGCAGTCGTCTGGCAATCGGAGGGATGCCGGTTCGATCCCCCATCCGGGCTGTGTTAAAGTGTCCCTGAGCAAGACACCTAACCCCCAAATGCTCCTGACGAGCTGGTCGGCACCTTGCATGGCAGCCAATTGCCGTCGGTGTGTGAGTGTGTGTATGAATGGGTGAATGAGAAGCATCAATTGTACAGCGCTTTGGATAAAGACGCTATATAAATGCCAACCATTTACCAACTGATTTGTAGCTCTGTACCTGTGATTTGAATGACGATATTCGAATGTATTAATCCTGCTATTCGCTAACCAATTGAACAGTGGTAGAGGGGGATGCTGATGGAGAGTGGCCCTTTTTGTATTAGTTCTCTGCCTGTGGCCTAAGCTCTTCTCCAAGTCATTGATAACATTATGTCATATTTGTTATATTCTCAGTGGTCTGAAAGATTGTAGCTGCTACACTCTCAAAGCAAATGTGGTAAAAAAAAAATGACGTGATTTTTTTAACACAACTCCATGTCCAGTCAGTCAATGTGAAAAAAAGTTTTGCTTTGAAACACATCAATTGTATATTTATAACACAACAGTGGTAACTTTCACATAGTTTGTTAAATGTAACAAAAAAGGTAGTAAGTGCTGGAGATTAACACCTCCTTTTTGAGAGTCTATAGTTCTGTTCACCTTAGCTCTTGGCAACAGCAAGCTCAATCTAAAACATTTTTAAAAATGTTCAACAGGGGATATTGTCAGAAAATGCCAAATGCTGTATTTTACATACTCATTATTCTCTCAGGGTTGCGGAATACGTAAAGAGCTGAAAGAGTTTTGACCCTTGCATCTTTCAGTAGTGCTCTCCAGCTAATGAATGCAAATATTCTGCCGTCTCTAGCTTCTGTGGAGTTCAGCAGACGCTCCCGCAAAAATGTTTGCTCCAATGATAACTGGGCACATCCATTCATTTATTAGCAACACTTTGTGGGTGGCTTACAAAATGCACATTGAACTAGTTCATACAAGGGCAGGGCTGGCACATTTTATCTTTGGAATGCATATTTATGAGCATGTCTAAAGGTATTCTTTTTCTTACTGTTAGTGCAGCGCAGGTTAACACAAAGGTTCCTTTTAACTGCAGCTATGTTGTGCAGAGAGTACATTTAGGACCCATAGGTGATGAGGCAGCATATTAAAACCCAGAATATATTCATCTCAAAAACCTTTTTTTCATTTTTAAGAACTCATATACAGCAGGGGGGGAAGAAAGAAAAAAGTGAAAAGACATGAAGACGGCGGCATTTCAAACTTCAGAAAAGAACGAGAATTCAGTAAAGACACCTCGTTTACACTTTAAAAAAATGTTTTGGTCATGGCTAACATGTTTTGACATATAGCTTTTGTTAGAGCATGCCAAGATTCCAAATAAAATAATTTAACTCTATTTGAAAAACAAATTTGCCTTTCCTATGTATCACAAAATGAAATGTTACCCACATAATATGTCATGCTAATTCTGAGATGTATTTAACGCAAACGCCTTATGTAAGAATTGTAGTCCTTCTGTGCTGCAGAATGTTCATGTTTATGTGAGGAGAATACTGAACACTCAGCAGTCAGCGTGGCCTCTCCGCTCTGACCGTCCCTCTGTATAGTAGCGCTCACCTGTCCTTGAAGTCCTTTGTGTTTGCACCTGGCGCACGGACGCGCTCTTAAGCAGCAGCATCGACGCCTCCCTGTTGCACCGCCCTCTGCTTGCTCAAATGACCAGCGTAAACAGACAGCGTGATGGAGTCCACCCAGGGGAGCCATCCCTCATTTTAGCCCAACCTTCCTCTGCCCCTCGTCAGTCGATCGCAACGCTTGCTTTTTGTCCGGGCCTTTGTGTGTGTGTGTGTGTGTGTGTGTGTGTGTGTGGGGGTCTGTGACTCTAGCACCATTGGCTTTTTGAAACGCTCCCCGGGGCCCATTAGGTTATGGATGAGCGGCCGTAAAGGGGGAGGGTTCCAGCACGTGGGTCGGCTGGATGCATATGGAGCGGGGGCCTGTTCCCTGGGCCCCGGGGCCTGTTCCCTGGGCCCCGGGGCCTGTTCCCTGGGCCCCGGGGCAGCGCTGCAGTCCATCACGCCTCGCGCTACGGCTGAACTGGACGCGCTACATCTCGCGGGCCGCGTGCACTTCAGCTCCTCTCACTCCTCACTTCACTCACTTCAGCTCCTCTCACTCCTCACTTCACTCACTTCAGCTCCTCTCACTCCTCACTTCACTCACTTCAGCTCCTCTCACTCCTCACTTCACTCACTTCAGCTCCTCTCACTCCTCACTTCACTCACTTCAGCTCCTCTCACTCCTCACTTCACTCACTTCAGCTCCTCTCACTCCTCACTTCACTCACTTCAGCTCCTCTCACTCCTCACTTCACTCACTTCAGCTCCTCTCACTCCTCACTTCACTCACTTCAGCTCCTCTCACTCCTCACTTCACTCACTTCAGCTCCTCTCACTCCTCACTTCACTCACTTCAGCTCCTCTCACTCCTCACTTCACTCACTTCAGCTCCTCTCACTCCTCACTTCACTCACTTCAGCTCCTCTCACTCCTCACTTCACTCACTTCAGCTCCTCTCACTCCTCACTTCACTCACTTCAGCTCCTCTCACTCCTCACTTCACTCACGTCAGCTCCTCTCACTCCTCACTTCACTCACTTCAGCTCCTCTCACTCCTCACTTCACTCACTTCAGAACCTCTCACTCCTCACTTCACTCACTTCAGCTCCTCTCACTCCTCACTTCACTCACTTCAGCTCCTCTCACTCCTCACTTCACTCACTTCAGCTCCTCTCACTCCTCACTTCACTCACTTCAGCACCTCTCACTCCTCACTTCACTCACGGCTTTGCTCTCCCGCGCCAGGCTCACGGGTTATGGAAATCTTCATATGCATTACTGTCCATTGAAAATTAGCCTTTACGTAATACGGCGCCCCCTTCTGGGGAGAAGACTAAAATGTGACAATGAAGTGTTGTAGCCCAGGGGTTCAAACCAAGGTGGAACTGAATCTGAGGTCAAAAAGTACCAAAATAAAGCTTCAAATAATATGTAATTTATAATATATTATGACATTTTGGTGCAATGAATTCATAAATAATGGCTAATAATATAGCTTACATACATAAGGAAACAATGTACATGTCAACATGGTCATCTTGAAAGCCGGTTCTAACATTTTTAATTCTGAAAACTCATCTAAATATTCTGGTTTTGCTGAAGCCCATGTAAACACATGTCAGCTCTTACACCGGATATGTGAATTCTGAATAAGATATGTTACATATGGCTCTAATAATCCATGAATTAAAAGCATGAAAACACCATAAACATGATCTGTAAATGTACCCATTTGCAAGGTGTCTTGGGCACTGAATTCAGCCAGCTAGTCTACAGGGAAAATATTGCGAGGCAAGCACAAAGCCCTCGTTCCTGGGCCGGTGGGGAGACAGTTTTAATTTATGTATTAAGAGAATTAAACACTGTGCAATACAGTGAAAACATCAAAATACAATTTTTAAGCCAGACAAAATGAAAGATGCTGAGTTCAGTAGAAGCGCAGAACAAATTTGATACAGTTGAAATACCCTGGAAGCAATATATTTTATGTAAGGCTGTCAATGTTAACATGTTAACCCATGCCATTCAATTTAAATACAATTATTAACTACAATGGTTAAAGATGGGATGATATTGGATTGTTATAGATCTGCTGACAGCAAAAACAAGAAAAAAATAATTTCATAAATAAAGTTTACTGCATTAATCATTCAAAAATAATCACATGAATTAACAAGTTAACATCGACAGCCCTAATTGTATGGCAAATAAACAAAACAATATCAGTGGTTCACACCAAGGGGATTTTTAACACCTCATGCGCATGGTAGAATCACTAGGAAGATATCTATTGGCACTGACTGGAGTGCGTAAATAGAGTATTCGGCTAAGCATGTATAGAGTGGGTTATTCCTTTCATGACACAGGTGAACTGCATAATCATAATGTGACCGTAACCAGATAAGGGTCAGTATGTAAAATATGGTGTGCAGGTAAATTTGGTCATTGTTGCTGGTATCTGTAGCAAAACATGGCTCAACAGACAAACAGCCAAGCAGATATATACAAACGGGGCTACAGGAATACTCCAAATCGTCCTTGCATAGCATATAGGAGCATAACCAAAGAATGGATGCAGTGTTCAAAGGATGAAGTGCTGTGAGCCATTTGAAAGACCATAATGGAGAGCTTCTGCCAGTGTCATGGCTGCCGAACACTGTAGACATTGTTTAGGGATTGGCAAGGTCTGAGTTCCACCACCTCTATCTGCTCCTGCCTTCATTTATTTTACTCTGAAACTCCGTTCAGCCTCTATTTAGTCATATCGTTTCTTTTCTCCCTGCTCTCTCATCTGGTTTTCCCTCACAGACACAGAAGGTGATGCTTTCTTGTTGCATTGTAGAGCATTGTAGAACAGCAAAAAAAGGGAGAGAAAAAAAAACCTTCCAGAAGCCTTCAATAGAAAATAAGGTGCAGTAATGGGAGGCAAGGCTGTAGGAGGAGAGCCAGAGAGACAATGTTCCACTTAGAGCCTTGCTAAGGGAGAACACTGTCCCCCTGCTTGTTATGTGGTTTAATCTTTGATTGTGCCACCCACTACTCTGAAATCCTGTCTCTGCTAATAAAGAGGCTTTCTTCTCTTTGAATTAGTTTAGAGCTCTGCAATCCTCACAGGTTACACTGGTGGAGAGAGAGGGAGAGAGAGAGAGAGAGAGAGAGAGAGAGAGAGAGAGAGAGAGAGAGAGAGAGAGAGAGAGCTCTCAATTTTTGTAATTTATTTTATTTTATTTTTTGGGCAGACAACTTCTAGACTGTAAATTATAACTTCATAATTGAGTGTTCATTTAGACTCTTGTCTTGGGGTGTAATGTTTGAATTTTATTTCCTTGTCATGGCTATGTGGGCTCACATTTTATTTGAAGTGCTCTATGATGTCTTGTTGTTTCATGCTATTGGAACTGATGGATTTTTGTGATCTATATTTTATTACCTGGAGAACATTTTTATTGGGATTGAATATAGCTGCCAATTTATGAGGCATCCATAGGTTGCGTAACATACAGTGAGAAGGATGAATAATCCTGAGCGAAATTGTCTGTGGGCTGGCGTGTGTAAGAAGGAGGAAGGAATGTCATGATTCAGAATGCTACAGGAAGGAAAGGAGCAGGCCAAGCTGATTACAGCTGGGGGCGGGGTAAACGCATACCGTTGCTATGGAGTCTACGTCACAACCTCACCATGGTGACTGTGGAAGAGGGGTGCACCAGGGGCAAAGTGTACCCCCTGCAGGGGGATTTGTGAAATGCTCCCTCTGAAAAGCAGCAGCCTTGCAGAACATAGCCATTAATCACCACGGAGTCTCAGTCCCCACATAACCTACTGCGTAATTCCCCAATCAACTTATAGGGACCACAAGGCACAGGTAAAATGAAGTGACAAGGCCAGTGCCACGCATGTGTCACTAAAGCATATTTTCCTGAAGGGAGTGTAGAGAGTGCAAAGTGAGTGATGGAGGCAAAGCCTCCCTTCTGGGGAGAAGTATTCAGAAGATGTGAATAACGCGGAGATGAAACGCGATGTGGAGGTGTGATATTAGTTCCACCGGTTATACTGATGAGCCCCGCCACATGACAGCAGGCACTGATGAATCTGCCCGAAAAGTCATTTGAAGGTGCTATGAAACAGCGGCACATTAACTCTTAAGGTTATGTTCATTTCAAAGTTTGACGCGGCATCTGTCATGAATATGCCTGTGGTCTGGACTGTGTGCATCCGTCAGAAGTTGGCGCATAATTTCGCAAAAGTCTCACTCGAGCACATCTGAGTGTATGGAATATTCAGGAAATAAAGGCAAGGGGTCTCATTTTTCAATGGCCTGTGAGGTTTCCATTCCATTTGATTAGAAATCATGCATGTGTGCACTTGCTTCTTACAAAAAACAAAAAAAACAATAGTCCCTCAATGCTATATTTTGGCAATGCTACTTTTTGCCCAAAAAATAACCTTACATAAACAAGGCATGGAGCTATCATTTAAGAATTATTTATGAATCATAAATAATCTAAAGTATTGGATATTTCAGGAATATTTACATTGACATATCCAGTACTTTCGAATCTAATTGAATGATATAGTTGTTTTATGAATTCATATCAAAGCATCAAGTGAATAACTTGCATACCACTAAAGACTCAAGGGAAGCCCATTGAAAAAAGTTTTGAAGCAGCCAAAAAAATCTTCTCTTTTTATTTAGGCCTTGTGGTGTAAACGAGGTGTCGCAGTGCAAGGCACATCAGAAAAAGTGAAGACAGACAGCACAGTAAACAGAGCTATAAAATAAAAGTGATTTTTAAAATGTATTTATGACTTTCTCATCAACCTGTTCCGTGTGCGTGTAAGTGCATGCGTTATTTTAACTGTGTGATGACTAAAGTCAAACTTTTACTTTCTGCAAATTGATTGTAATTCTGCAGGCCTAGTTTACATTTATTTAGCAGGTTCTCGATGACCTCGTACTCATCCTGCTAATAATTAAATATTATCCAGCTGGGGGGTGTCTTTATCAATTTTGTCTTTTCCCCAAGGAGAGCTCAAACATGAATGGCCCCCTGAGTGTTCCCATCACATGCCAATCGTTGCGTCGTAGTTTGTAAATCAGGCTTGTGTCGACATGAGTCCGTGGAAGACGATTCCTGCGCGGCTCTGCAGGCAGACTTGAGGATACCCGACTTCCTATGGAGAGTGTCTGATGTGTGATGAAACGCTGTCACACAGGCCAGCTGAAGCCTCCCTTCCCCGGGTGCGAGCAGCGCGTCTGTGTTGATCTGCAGGGTTGGCAGCCACAGTGAGACCAGACCGGGCCTAGTCATACACTAAAATGGTCCCTTAGCACTTTGACCATGGGACTCACAACCTGGAACAGTGACTGGGAGACTGTGAACAGAGACATCAAATGACCGTCGATTAGATTTCACCAGAAACAGGAAGGAAAATACATTATTGGGCCAGCTGTATGAACCAGCTATTCTTCTTAGCCATGGCATTTTTGTATGTGTATTTTAGTCCAATGTATGCTTATTAACAGGTATTCATGTCCGACTTAGAAAATAACATAGTCAGACATATTTTGAGACATATATCATCATACATGTTAATTTCACTAGGGATACAGCCTATGTCTGCAATAAGTATAGTGTTATTAATTTTTAATTTATTAAAGATAGATTGTCCGTGTGTTATGTCTCTCCTGTCAACACAAAGTTCCTCATTCATTGAATGCAGTGGCGACCGGTCAATAGGGGCCCATAGGAAGCCCAGATAGTATTTGCTAGAGCAGCGACTGCCAGGCATTGGTTTACAGTGGTGTTCGACCGCGTTCTAAGAAAGCAAGTGAAATGATCTTAACTAAAGTTCATTTGTAGATCTCCATTGACCCTGCACTACACAGTTTCCTTTTGTTTAGCAAATTAACATTGTAAATATGGCAGTAGGTAGGCTCTGAGCGCTAATGATTCTTGGAGCTCTGTGACCTGCCAGCAAGTTAGATACACATAGCCCGCTGCCCGCATGTTTCCACAAATACTGTTTCTCAGAGAAAAAACAAATGAAACCTTCCCGATGGATTTTAAAACTTCACTGTCAAAACAGAAACTTCAGTTGCAGCATATGTGTCGAACATATCTCATTCTTTGAATTTGCCTACACAAAACCAAGGAATGAATTGTGCAAAAATGTTACACATTGAAAGATGTTTGAATGCAAATGATTGTGCAGAATGTTTTAGTAGCTAAATAAACAGCAGGTGGTGTGTATTTATTTATTTAGTTATGTATTAGTTTTTCTTTTTGGCTAGGGAGAATAGACTGATAATGATAATAATGGATTTTGTGCTGGACAGTGCATTTCTACAATCTACAATCTACAGTGCTCTCTCTCATATGTGAGGTATCACTTGTTGGGCTTGATCAATCCATTTTGGAGATATAGCTTGTTAAATTATGTGTGGAAATCTTCAAAGTTTGCTGAGGTATTGTCACAGATTCTCACCTCATAGTGACCTCAGAGTAAAACCTGGCCCATCAGTCACTGCTGTGGGAGATCGGAGAGCTTGGGGGCAGGACAGCAGGGCTGGGGGTGTCAACTAGGTGCAAAATGTAGGCTGGAGCTTAAGGTAGGAGGTCAAACACTAGAAAAGCAGCATTTAGAGCATTATTTTTTGATACACAGATCAATTGATTGATTGACACATTGTTTGATTGATTAATTGATTGACAGATTGATGGAGTGGCTGGCAACCCACAGCTGTTGTCAAAGTTCTCTGAAAATAACGCAGGTTAGCACAGAAATGAGTCCAGCAAGAGCTAACAGCTGTACTCTGTTGTTTGTACTGTACTGAAGACATTTGTATTGTGTGCACATATATTGTAGCAAGGCAGTGGAATACATCTTGTTGTTATGTAATATAATCTGACCAAGCATTTCCACCCCCACTAAATTAGCAGGTTTTCCAGGCCGATTAAAAACCATGCCACACTTTGTAGCCATTGTATGTGCATGTTTATTATGCAAATGCTAAATAAACTCAGGATTACTCTTACAAAGTGCAGTGTGATTGACATTTATGAAGGAAGTCTCAACTCACCTCTCTCTCTCTCTCTCTCTCTCTCTCTCTCTCTCTCTCTCTCTCTCTCTCTCTCTCTCTCTCTCTCTATCTCTCTATCTCTCTCACTCTCTAAAATATGGGTATTTAAAGAAATGCATAGCCAATGAACCGGGCAGTCTGCCACAAGCTTCTGCAGGCTTTGAGTGACATCCAGAACACAGAATATGTGTTTGTCCGTACAATGTGCCTATTATTTGAAATCTTAAGCCTCCCACCTTGGTCATCTCCAGAAATAATATAGACTATTTTCTATTCATTCTTTTTATATTAATGGTGAATGGTGAATGGTAAATGGTGTTAAATACTCAAATGATAACACATGGAAATTATTTGAATGTTAATTAAAAGTATCAATGCAGAAACACAAAGTGGCACAAACAGTAGAGATGACTCAAAATGTGTTTAACTTATATGGCCTCGAGCAGTATGAAATGAATGATAACACATTTGAGCATCTTCGACTGTTTGCACCTATGTCCTAACATGAAGACACAAAAATACATCTTATTCAAATGACTTTTTTGTGTGATACAGTGCTTGTCACAAATCACCCTGTTTCAGGAAAAAACTTTTCATTATTATGTCCCTTAAAGTGCACACCACTATAACCTCAGTTTAATCTGTGCCCATATAAGATAGTCATAGTCATAGTCATCATGTGCCAGTGTAAGAAGTGGGTTTCCGCGTTCCAGTCATTCGCCTACAGAATTAAAGTAAGCCCTGCTTATCAATCCTGGCACAATGTCACATTTGTATTTATAACCAGCAGCCAATCAGAAAAGATCTTGCAGTACTGTCAAGTGTCCAACATATATCGAGTTATTGATACAGATTTGTGAGACAACAATACGACAATGAATTTACTGGGACATGCTGATCTTTTGGATCTGTTGTAATGCTTTATCGAATGATGGTAAACGATACTGCAATATGCTTGAACTCCATAGAGTTTTCAAGTATTCAAATACGGGGGATGAATGGGACTTGACAAAAAAGTGAATAATTTAGACTTTTTAAGCACATGCACCACATGCAGTTTGACACACTGTATGTGCACAAGCAGTAAACATGGTGGAGCTGCCCATTCCATTCCCTCTACTTTCACAATGATACTCAGGCATCTCTTAAGTATTCTCATGGCAATTTTATTGTCCTTTTGAAGTATCTGAAGCATCTTCATTTTGGAGTAAACTTGAAAGAACAACGAAGCAAGGTCAAATTTTATTAACTTTTTTCTGTCTGAACACAATTATTTAAAGTCATCCAGAGATTCATCCATATTTCACATGCTGTCATATTCTCACCAGTACTGTAGTCTGAATTAAAATACCCACAGTTTATACAATCATCTGCAGAACCATGTATTACCTGGTCAGCTCTTATGCTGCGTTCCATTTGTACTGGGAAGTCGGAATTTCCGAGTTCCCAGTCGGACATTTCAACTGGAACGCCCCCTGAGGTGGGATTTCCGACTGGGAAAGTCGGAAGAACTGAGTAACCCCGAGTTAGAAATCCAAGATGGCTGCTCCGTGCGTCAACGGTTAATAAAATCTCTCGTAATGTATTATTTAGCGCTTCTGTTTTGTTTTTGTGTAATTAAATAAGTGGTATACGTAGTACTGTCCAACGTCTATCTGTGGACATGTTACTACGGTGTTTGTATGTATAGAATACCGTGTAATGTGGTGTTTTCAACTGGTATTGCTAACAATGGCTACAACGATAGCAACAATAGCACTGGAGGCGTCCATCTTGGTTATCCGAGTTGTTTATTGGAATGCGGTCAACTCGGGTGTGACGTCATTCCCAGCTCCGACTTCCGACTTCCGAGGTAAATGGAACGCAGCATTAGTTGATCAGTGTATGTCCTTTAGCTATATTCCAAATCCAGAGTACAACACTCATCAGTAAATCTTCTACTGTATGTACAAACCCCATTTTGATCCCTAAGCTTAATGATGACATGTATCTCCTTTCTATTTGTTTTCATTACTTACTATATCTTGATAAATTTGGTAAATAAAAACTCTTTCAACCTTACTGCACCCTCATGTTCACAGTTGTTGTCAATCAGTGGGATGCCAAGGTTAGAGATCTTAATTGTTCCCAGAAGGTAGAAGCTACAGCTGTAGCCTTGAGTGATTAATTTACGTGAATTTACCTCAGTGAATACATCCAATTATAAATGTATGCCATGTAAAATGTAATCAAAGCTACATTTGTTTATGCTGTGCCCTGTATTAGGACATCAGTTAAGTAAATCAATACTACAGTTTGGATTGTGTGCCACTGTTTGCTTAGCGACAGGGACGAAACAACCTTTGGTGAGAGCTAGGGTTTTCCTCAGGCCTTTCAAACAGAGTCAACAGAAAGCAGTGCTCACCTACACACCCAAGTTTATGTTTATGTGTATGTTATGTTATGCTTCAAGGACACTGCACAAATGACGGTGATAAGCCAGTACCAAGGACCCAGCTGAGCTCTTGACTGGCAGTGATAGCGCAATATCAAGCAGCACAAGCCTGCATCTGTATGCGGCGTGTAGTCTGTGCTTTCAATTTTGGTACATATTATTTAAGAAAATGTAAAACCCTGTCAGAGTCTGTTTTTGAGCCCAGATAATCCATCTCCTGTGGTCCTGGATGATACATTCTCTATCTGTGCAGAGTCCCCAGTGTGCCCCATTCTCACAGCACAGATATTCCTCTGCTCTACATCAAAAAAATCTTCTTCTTCTTCTTCTTCTTCTTCTTCTTCTTCTTCTTATCATTATTATTATTATTATTATTATTATTATTATTGTTAGTAGTAGTAGTAGTAGTAGTAGTAGTGGTAGTGGCAGCAGTAGTAGTAGTAGTAGTAGTAGTAGTAGTAGTAGTAGCAATAGCAGCAGTAGCAGTAGCAGTAGTAGTAGCAGTAGTAGTAGTAGTAGTAGTAGTAGTAGTAGCAGTAGCAGCAGTAGCAGTAGCAGTAGTAGTAGCAGTAGTAGTAGTAGTATTACATACAGCACGTATGTAAAGGTATGTGCTGTCTGTCCCTTGGATCCTAGTGGAGCAGAATAGGGCAGCACCAGGGATACCCCGATCAATTACTTAATTCCCACTATCCCTGGTCCCCACATTGGAAGAGAATCATCTCAGCATTTTCCTTCTCAATACCTCAAAGCACGTTATTGTGAAGAGGTGGGAGCTAATCACAAACACCACCACATTGCTGCACCCACCTAAGTGACACACAGCAGCCATTTGTGGCAATTAATTATTCTTTTTTAATTAGTTACGTCCCTGTGCACCCCAACCTTAAGGCTTAATTATTTTACAAACCCTGATTGTGAAGGGTTTACACTGTACATCAAACGATAATGAGAACAAGATAGAAAAATACAATAAATTAAAGCAAATTTCCATGGAAAAGATGTGAAATGACAGTATGCTTTCAAACTTCCTACTTTCCCTTCCCCTCTTTCACATATAAAAATGTGTGTTCTCTGTGTTATTTTTATTTGTGTGGTTATATCTTGATTTTTTCTTTCTTTCTTTCTTTCAAAAACAATAATAGAAGCTGCACTCATACTGTGGTAAATAAACACTGCTTTATAGTTTATTCATAATACTTTAGAGGCAGTGGTCAAAAATAAAAAATAACGGCTGGCTTAATTGCATGAGGGGGAAATGGTTGCATATTTAATTATTTGAAAATGGAAGGTTTGTGCTAGCTAGACAAAATCAGTTAATTGTGTTTTCATGACCTTCAGACAGCATTATAAAGCTATGTTTAAGGTTAAATAGCAAATCAACAATGGTATTTTAAAAGCCACATGAGCACTGGGCAAAATTGCTGTTTTGCATATTTTCCATTTTCTAAATAGAGTCCTTGTAGGATGTGGAAGATAGTTTGATCCTGGAGGGTAATACCTTTGAGCATTTTAAAATAGCTGTACCCCTATTGCGTGTGTGTGTGTGTGTGTGTGTGTGTGTGTGTATGTGCATGTGCATGTGCCTGTGCATGTGCATGTGCATGTGCATGTACATGTGTATGTGTGTGTGTGTGTGTGTGTTCGTGTGTCCATGCCTGCGTGCATGTGTTTGAAATGATGATGAGAATGTGATAAGTATAGCTCAGTAAACTGTCTTTTTAATGTGTTCAAAATCCAATGGGTTATCCTATACTTTAATGATATATTCTGTTCTCTATGTCTGTGTATTGCTTATTTAATTCCATTGGTGAAAGGTTTGTTTATACCTTCAAGATAAAGAAAAGGCCATACCATAGATCAAAAATATCACGAGTGCAGGTGGTTGTCTGTTCAGGAGGTATCTTCTTCTGATCATCTAACTTGTTCATCTCCTTCTCGGCTGATTCAAGATTGAGCCCAATCATTGATCGTTGATAATCTGTGCCTTGGCGGCTGTCACCTCTCCTGATAAACCAAGACTACAAAAGCTCTGGTACAGAGACAAAGAAACAGGGACCCACACATCTCAGCCAAAAATCTGTGCGAGGCAGGGGCGCTGCTAATTGAACTCATGCCGCTATAATGGAGGAGCTGTTCCGTTCCTTTTCCATACCATACCGCGGAGCTCGTTGGTATGTACTGCTTCACACGCCGTCACTGAGTCAACAGCCTCAACGGGGCCCCGTTTTCAGCATGAAAAATGTGAAGATATCTGTTACTCTACATTAAGAAAGCAGGCATATGAGAGGCACTTTTCCAGGGGTGGTGGTGCCGTGTGGAGACGCTCCTCATTGTTGCCTGCACTCAGGGCGGGGGCGACCACGCACCCCCTAAGGCCCTGCTGACATTGATGCCTTTCGTTCGCGGGGAACAAGTTGATCGGCCTCAAAATAGAATCGCAATTTTCTGTCAAAATATAAACTTAGAAGTGTTTGCTGTTGCTCCTTTAATGGAAGCCAGTCTGACTGTGGCGCAGCATCGTCTCCGGCGAGAGAGTGTAATTAATTCAGCTTTGTACTGCCATTTCATGCCATTAGCATTTTCCTCGGGAAGAATCATGTTTACAATCTCCCCAAGTGGTTCATCTGTCACTTTTCAAACGACAGCAAATGATGCAAAGGGGAATGAAAACAAAAAAAAAAAAGGGAAAACAGAAAGCAATGATAGTAAGATATGTTTGAGTTTTGCCTGGTTTATTTCCCTCTCTTTGGTTTTTAAAGGTAATGAGACGATGCCTCAAAATTAAGCCAAACAAAACAAGACATGTTGATGCTGCCACTCGTCTGACCTCAGAATATTCCTGTTTAGCCTAGTTTTCCCCACTGATCACAACCTGCTTCTATTAATACCACACAGATTATTCTTTATTTGCATTCATCTTTGGGATATCATTGTGATAATTATACATAACAGACAATCCGCCTCTGCGTATCCACATTCCATCAGTCACCTTATAAAATGCATGCCTAAAAGGTTAAAACATGAATTGTGTCCACACAATTAGTGTATTGCAGGTGCTATTGACTTTTGCATTTATTTATTTCAATAAATAGTAACATTTAATTTCAGGTTTCGTTGGTGTATTAATTAAATGTGCAGATTCACATTTAACATTTCTTGACAGAAAAATTGGCATGAAACTTATATGAAAACCTTGTTATCATTATTATTTATTCCAGTGGAAGTACAGATTTTCTCTATTAGAAATGCTGGTAGTAAAGGGAGTTTATTAGCATATCTTGATTCACCATCTAAACAAATATCTTAAATGATATGTCTTGTACAAAACGAAAAAAAGATGATGCTTCGTGCCATTGATTACACTAGCTGGCACAACTTATTTATGTATATGGCCCAACCCAGGTACTACCAAGATCAGGTCATCCTACCAAACAGAGAAACCAGACAAGAAGGGCAAGTGTCAGAGAAGTAACCAAGAGGCCAGTGCTGCAGACCTGATTTGCTGAAATGGGAGACGCTGTCCAGAGAACGATCTTTCCAGTGCCTCACATATGGGAGAGGGGTTCAGATGGAAAGCACTTCTGATAAAGCACAACGTCGGCCTGCAATAAGACAATGACCCATAATAACACAGCAAAAACTACAGAGAATGTCTGTATTCTTGAATTCCCCAGTCAAAGCCCAGTCATGTAACGCCATAGAAAATGACAGTTATGACCCAGATCAGAGCAGAGAATTCTCAACAGAACAGACCCGCTACCTCCAATGATTGATTTTACTCTTCATTGATCAAACTGCTGGTGAATGAATGGTTGAAATGAGGCAGAATTCATGTGTGAGAAAATGCTTTAGTGCTCCTTATCAATTCCAATATCCAGCCATTGAGCTCAAAATCGTACAGAAAAAAAAGAAAGAAATGCTGCAAGAAGGCCATATGTCCTGTTTTGAATGCTTTCAATGATATTAGTTTGAGTTGAGGCAGTCCTGGTGGCAGACAGAGGACAGAAAAGTAAGAAATGGGCAATGACATTTTGTAAAATGGCAGTTTGAGTGAGACCTGAGTGCAGATGGTTGTGACGTTTGATTCTAGAAAAAAAGTATGAGAGACAAAATGGCGCGTATGCATTCCTGTTTTCTCCCCAATGCAAATGTCATGTTAAGGGGATTCACCTGAGTTCTGGCCTCACATAGATGCCTTCCTGCCAGAGGGAGTTTGGGAGTGTAAGATATCATGTGCTAAATGACAGGTAAGCTGCTCTCCCTTTCTCTCTGCTTAGTGTCAGAGCTTTGAAGGCCGGTGATTGTATTGCTTCGTCTCAGTGTGTACTAACCACTCAGGGACTGTTGAATCTAATCTCTGAAGCACTGGCAACCCGAGGAAAAAAAAAAAAGTGGGAAAAAAAAGAAAAAAGAAAACGATTTAGCGCAAGAATTGCAGTGTGACAAATCAACATCCATTTTGGATCTCTCAGAGGGAAACCTCTTTCTCACTTTTGTCCTGTCTTCTCACCAGTGCTCAGGGTGACAAATTGAAAATACAAATGGAAGAGGACTCAAAAGGAGCACTTATGCATATTTGATAGTGAAATCGAAAAAGTAAAAAGGCAATCATGTTGTGGCTGTTGTCAACAGGCAGCAGTTTTCATCACAAACTCCAAAGAAGCCCTAAAATGGCCTTTTTTAGTTTGAAGACATATTCAGGACAGTGCATTAGCCATCTGCAGATTCACGATTGCTCTTAGCAGTTCGCATTAAATACAGTTTTAAGATAAATGGCGACAGCATAGACACATCAATACAGGTACATTGAAAGTACCTGTATTGCCAACCTTAAAATCTAAAATGTAATATTTCACAGATACATTTTAGGCATGTTGTAGATGTTCTTTTCTCAAGTGAGTTACACATCTTATATTATTATACCTGCAATTAATTTATACACTTGGATATTTACAGAAGCAGTCTTAACGGTACAACAGCCATCTTCCATCTAGGAATCTAGATGGAAGTGTAATATTTTAAAGTGTAATATTAATTTAAATAACTACTCCCAGACATTTCTTCCAGAGCTTTGTTATTTTCTAGAATTTATTGAGGGAAGGTGAAATGAATAGCTTCCCCAACATATACCAAAAATGAATAAACAATTGGCCTAAAGCATGCATCATCTTTTCACAGTTCACAAACGAAAGTGTTTTAACAATATTCAATCACACACTATTATTATTATTATTATTATTATTATTATTAAATAGTTAACTTGCAAAGAGGATAAGGTCACAGAGCTATCCAGAATATGTCAGCACAGTGTACATAAATAATAAAAAACCGTGCTTCTCCTACAAAGCTAGACACCACTCACCCTGGCATTCAATGCAACAGCAACCCACCATCGCTGCTACCCCATTCCCATTTGTTGCTACTTTACATCCATCTCATTGCTCTGCGTTATTCTTGTCTGATATTTTCTCTTGCGACGTTGTGTTATCTGGTGAATATTTCATTACCAAATGGTTTCTCTAATGACCCATCGGCAGTATCCTTGATCCGTCCCGGACTAAGTGCACCGCACCCCGCTAATGGACTTCGGGGCCCTGCCTCACCACTGTATTTCCTGCGGGTTAGCCCTGGGATGTCTTTCATGGGATATCGGTGACAACCCAGTACATTAGAGCGCTTAATAACACGCCAAGCCGCGGCCTTCAGGCCCGGGGTAGCGGATCTGCAAACAGAGAAGAATTACTCAACAGGAAGTGCTCGATGACACGGTCTCCGGGATGTGTTTGCCCTTTGCGGGCAGACACCATGATGGGTTTTGATTTTATTTTTTTTGTAGCCCATCAACACAGTTGTGTCTGGTAGATGGTCGAATAATAAAAAGCTTTGAGTAGGGAACGAGAAATATCAAGTTTAAATAACTGAAGAAGTGATTATTTTCCCAATTTAGTTTCAAATGGTGAACTGCAGTGGGTTATTGGAGGAACATTTTAAGCTGTGGTTTTCTTTGACTTTGATGTTGTTCTCAGGTATCAATCTCAAAGACAGCGTCAGCATAAATGTATCCATCTCACACCCTCATGATGTCAGATTTAATTAATACACAAGCAGGGGCCATGCTATGGCTGCCAGTGTCACGTAAAATGAAAACATTGTTTTTTGTCCAAGTTGAACATGTTCAATGCAACAGCAGGACACGATTTATTTGTCACATGATACTAAAAAGTGAATATTGGCTTTAAAGACATATATACAGTAAGCAATTTGTACACATTTCATGGGACAATATAAACATTTCATCCGTGCTCTTTGTCCTTCAATTACTCAGTGCTGTCAAATATGGCAGTTGTTTTAAGAATATGAATACAGATACAGATTGTTGTAAAATTCTATGCTGGTTCCCTGTGTAAATGTGTTCTATTCGGCAACGACAAGTCCTATTCATGTTTCCAATATTTTACACACAGCATACAGACCACTGCAGTAGAGAACTATCAAATTAGCTCTTATGGATCATGGCAGCCCTTATGATTAAGTTCATGACCCGTGTTTGAAAATGCAGTTCATTTGCTAGAAAAAGTCAAGCTTGCGAAAGATTGTTTTGATTTATAACCATCACACTTTTGTTTAGATAAATTGTGTATTCCATTCCAGCTAATTACTTGCAGTGACAGTTTGTGCTGACAAAGCTTAAATGGCCAGGAAATTAAGTCCAAATGTATGTACTTTTACTTGACCTATGGCATGACAATACCTTCCAAGATGCAGTGCAATCACAATGATCCAATAATGCTTCATTTAACACAAAGTGCAGTCAGGGCTCAGCAGGTTAGTGTGATAGGTTGCTGAGGGCTAATGATTAAACACATCATTTTTTTAAAGATACATTACCACATTTAATAGCTTTACAGTCTTAAGAGCTTCAATAAGGGTGTGATTAGTTCCTTTGCCCAGTCACCTTGGTCATCAGCTCGGTGGCATAATTGTAGCATTCATTTTGATGTTACATTCATGAGGGCCACGGTTTGCTTTTATTATTATTATTTTTGCTATTCAGGAATTGTGTTTGCATTCTAGCTTCCATCCGCAAGCGAATATGGAATGAGACAGAAGGAGATATCTGAATTACTCTTCTGACCGGATGGGCGGAACACGTTGTTTGTTTCTTGTCTAAATCTGCAGTCGCTCATATCTGTTTGTGCCCATCCGTCGCTCCGTACGCAGCTGTTGACAGGCCCTGTGCTTGGTAATGCATTCCAGAGAGGCTAGGCGAGCGGGAATCATTTGGAATAGGGAGAGTCAGCTCTCACGCAGCCAGCTGAACCTGTCTGTCATTCGGGGAAATGTGCTATAAAGAGATATTAGATTTTCACGCTTGATTGATTACGAGGTACCTAGTGTGCCCTATTGATTTTAGGGCGAGCTTCCCAGTTTTTCCTTTCTTTTTTTTTTTGGGTTCAGAATTCAATGGCAGTTAGGAATGGTGCCCATTTGTGAGTGTCTCATGAATAGGATCCCCTCGAACCGCCCCACACCATGCACATTCTTAAAAATGTATTTTTGTGAGCGGCACAGTGGAAGCACTTGTTACCACAGGGCTTCAGAAATATAGTGTAATATATAGTGTAATATAGCGGGATTCACTTAGCCACACAAAGCTGGCCCCTTTCAATGAAGGCCTCTGGAAAATGTGATCAATACAAAAACCTCTCATGGAACTAATATTTTCTCGCTGTGAAAAATTGCACAATATTACACCCAGCACCCTAGTAGGGGAAGTGATATTGATCCTGTGGTCAATATCAAAACACTCCACATGTGGTCGTTTTTGTACTTACCATAATGTGACGGCTTCTCTTGACTGTATCAGAGGGAAGGGATTCAATAATCTTATCTAAAGCTTGTATCAATTCACCGTTTATGAGGCATTTTAGTGTCCCGACATTCATGACTCTCTGAGAGCAGAGGTAAAATGTATCATGTTTCCCATGTGTTAGTTTTTGTTACAAGGATGTCAGTTTATGAGCTTCTGAGTGTTATGGAATCTATCACTGAATGGGCTACATGCTGCTCACAATAAAATCACATTTTTGAAGTGAGTATTTATCAAAACCAGTACTTACAGTACAGTATATATGCCAGGGCCCAATTGGCCAAAAGGTATAGCTGGTGCATGTCTAAACACAAGAGAGGGGCTGCCAGCTGTAAGCCAGCACAAGCAGTTAAAAATCCCCAAAGCCACGCGTCATTATTTATGAAGAGAGAAAGGGTCAAAATTATGGACAAATGTTGATTTAATACAAGCCAATTTCTCACGTAAAACCATGAAAATATTGCTATAAAATTGTCACAACATGTATTATTTGGGCTGTCTGAAATCCTATCAACAGAATTCCAGGTTTTGTCAGCCTGCCTTTAATAGAGAATGTGATATGACTAGAAAAAGACAAATGCCCTCATTCAAATCTAAATAATCATATAATAAGCCCATCTTAGTTCTACGAGACAGACCACATGTTGTATTGGCGTAGTTAAATGGCTGCTATGCCTGGCGTTGCTACGTTTCTCTCCCGCTGTCTCACTGAAACCCACAGCGAACAATCTCAATAAGTGGCAGGGCACACTGACTGGTTAGAGCAGTCTTTTTAAGCAGGCTGGGGAAAGTTTCATTACTGACCTTTAAGAGGGCAGTGTCTGGCACTAACATGATCATGCCAGATATGATATGTTCAGTGAGAAAACGGGTAATCCAATTAGTAGAAAGCCAAACCCCTTCTTTAGTGACACAATGAGGCGACAAGTTCAAAGGGCCATTTTCAGACAATTTAGTCATGGTTAAGTGTCATGGGTGCCAGGCTATATCGGGATGATAAACTGTGCGCTGGAGCAATTCATTTCACTGCAATTCATTTTAAAATGCAAAAAGACTCGTTCTGCATCTACATTCTTTCCACCCCAAACACCAATAAATGGACTGCAGATGCAATTTCCAGATTGGCCATGTGAGATTTTGTTTGTGAATGTGGTGTATATACGTCTTGACGCACGCATGCACGCATACGGTACACGCAGGGATGCACACACACACACCCACGCACTCATAGTAACACACACTCACACACACACTCACACGCACTTGACACATTAGCACAGATTCAGGAAGATTACCTCTGTCCTGAAACATGAGTGCAATTTTAAGTATGATTTTAAATGCACCATGCAAATAATGACATTTACAAGGGTTGTATGTCAATTAAGTTGTAATTTGTTCAGGGAACATTCCATCATGATATTTTCCTGATATCATCTATTTAACTAAAAAAAGGAACACACAAATGGACACAGCATATATTACATCTAAGATGTGGGAGACAGCATAAATGCTGGGAAAATTGCTCATGAAAAAGACATGATGATAAATCAAAGCGCTCTCTCCTCATGAAGATGTCTCACTGATAGTGGAAAGCCAACGCACGGTGTACAGAGCAGACACAATGTTTGTAGCAGCCTGGAGATTCATTTACACATATAGTGGCTGATTTCATGGTGGTCTGGCCTTTAAGTGCATGTTCAAGATGTGATGTGGACAAAAATTGCTGTATTTGTTGTTCAAGCCCCACTATGTTTCCAAATTAAATCATTTTCCCAGAAGTAAAGAGGTATGAATATACTTTGGACTGATGTTCAAATGTCTCAGAAATTCTGAGAGAGCAAAATTCTTTGAGTTCAGCAAATTCATGGCAGCTGGTTTTCTGATTAAATGAGTTCATAGAATTTTAGTTTCTAATATTTTCTTTATACACTCCTCACCCCAAGCAAAATTTACAAAGATAAATGTCAAACTTGTCTTTTTGCAACAAGAGTATTCTTGACATTTTTCACTGTCCCTTTAGACTGTGCAAGACTCCAACAATTGGTTGAAAAAAGGTGTGAGGGAAAAAAACTAAATAATCAGTGTTCTTTATTCTGCAGAACCGGGAGTCAGTTCAAACAAGATGCACTGTATGTCCAAAGTCCCACAGAGAGGCTGTCCCTCTAAGCATTTATAGCATTCAAGTCACATCAATAGACACAACTAAATATGGAATACATATACAATCTTACTATTGGTTTTACATGCAGATATGCAATTCAGAGGTCATTTCTTGTCTTGAAAAAATCTGATGGAAAAATAGAGACACAAATATGAAGTGGGGGGAGGCATTGCATCAGTCACCCATGATACCCAACAATGTGTTTAGCAGTAATAACTACATTAACCCCTTAAGTCTCACCATCCCAGAGCTGGGCCGGTGAGGGTTTTTTTGCATTCATTCTTTTTTTTTTTCTGGGTCCAATGTTCAGTCACTGTGTTAACGGGATAGATAGTTTGAAAGCATGAACCTATTTTAAGATGCCATTGCTTCAGCGACAACAGTTATTGTTGTTAAAACCTTATTTTGTGACATGTGGGTAAAAAATTTTCAAGTGTCCAGCCATCCAAATGCATAATAGTTTCTCATTATAAATATGTGTGCTAACTCATAAACATTGATAGAATGTCAATTTGTTACTCATAATTCCTCTGGAGACAGTGAACTACAGAGGGCATTTTCAGTGACGCGACCCCATTTTATATCGGTACCAAAGTATCAAAATACATTCTCAAAATATTTCATTATTATTCAGTATGCTTATAAATAAGGGGCCAGCCTGCTTTTGAATAATAAATAGCATGTAACATTATGGAATGTGTTTGGGTGAATGGGGTTGGGTATTTGACAAAAATCTCAATCAATGGACCTCAATGAATATATTAGTTTACCAGATGGTGTTATTGTGATTATTGTACTTATAATGATAAAATTATTTTTAGAATGCTAATTTGTGGTGATATTATCCTCAAATTTGAAAGGGGATTTGGCCCGCATTGTGACTTGGCTCCATTCTGTTTCTAAGCACCCCAGCCACAACTAAAATAATCTGTATCCAGTCAAAAAATGAAAATCTTTTCAGTGAGAAAAAAAGCTTAAACCTCCACCGTGTTTGAGCTTCTGTAACTTTGTTTTAGTGATAATCGGAGTAAATCTGACTATCAAAACCAAAATGGGGGTACCGTTCAGAAGAGACCAGGATTATGCCTGTAGTCCAAGGGGTTCAAGAACAGTAATAATTTTATTTTTGGTATGTCCTTTTTAACCGTGTGTCAAGAAAAGGGGCGATACTTAAGGGGTTAATTTTATGCTGGTTCAATTGAGTCCAGTAGAGGACAGTACACATTTTCCAACGTTGTATGGCATGCCTAATTTTAAACTGCTTGAATGCTGGCTTTCCACAGCATTGCTTTTATTTCCCCAGCTCATTCAAATGGCGAAAGCAAATTCTTGCCATGAGAGAGAAAGATACAGTACAAGCCAAGTCATGAGGTGCTTTGCATCTGAAAATGAGGTATTGGTATATGAGAAGGAAGTATTGGTATCTGAAAAGGAAGTATCGGTTGAACAGTCATGCGGGTGAATGAAAAGCCAATCGCGTACACACACACAGAAGAGGGTGAACTGCGAGAGCAGATTTTAAATGAGTTTGTTCATAAGCCAAAAATGATGCCATTATTACAGCAAAAACGTACACAGGAAGTTGTCAGCAAAGATGTTTCATTTTAAAAAAGGAATGTTGAGAAATGCGTAATAAGAGATTTTCAGGGCCATCAGGTGAGGAAGAAAGATTGTAATTGAAATCAGAAAGGTCCAATGTCATGAACTGAGAACCGTCTATTACCTCACCAGAGGGGACAGTTGAATGGGGCCAGAAAGAGACACCCTTCTGGACATGCCACCTGTAGATGTGTTTGTGTGCTGACGTGTTTCTCCTGGATGCGTTGGTCCTGAGAGTCACACACAGGGAGTTGATAGACACAGAGCCCACACAAGGTACAAGATGATGCATTTTGTTGTTAGGAGCCATTTTAATTGCTATTTCTGATTCGCTCAGCATGATGACCCATGTACAACCAATTATTCCATTCCAGTGTCGCTATTAAAAACTGTCATTTCATTGCCTAATTAAAGTGAAGTTAAGATCCATTGGGACACCCCCTTGTCAAGAAGAGTGTTTTGTTTTTTTTTTTGTTAGAAAATGTTTGATGTTTTGATCTATGTTCTACGTTTTGATTTATTCATATTATCATTTTTTAAACACATAATATACACAAGGAAGTGGATGCTAAATAAATAGTGTGTTGAGGGAGAAGCTTTGATTCCCTTCGGCCTCTCTCTCTCTGATTGCTACTGGTCTTGATGAATTGAACCTAATGGCTTGTTAATTAGTTTTATAAATACTACAGGTAGCAAAAACAACTTTCCTGCCTTTTGCTCTGAGATGACATACGACAGGATTGCTGCTTGTGTCCGCAAGCGGATCACCACGTCCACAAGAGCAGCCGGTGAGATTACAGCCCTAATTGGTCTATAATTAAGCGTGTACTTTCTTTCCTCAAAGCCACAGAGAGGGAGAGATGACTCTAACTAATGCCAATAACAGTGGTGAGGAATTCACTTTTTCTTTTTTTTCTTTTTTTTTGCTCTGAGATCAATTAACTTAAGATTAACAACATGTAATTACAGAGGAAAAATTGAAGTGTCACCGTGTCGAACACAGAAATTAAGTGCAATCTGCCAGTGGGGGTGGATGCTGCAAACGTGCCGCTGGCTTTGATAACCAGTCTCGTGCCTTTTGGGTCAGATAATCCTGTCAGAGCATTGGAAGGAAAGGGACAAGGCAGTTTGGGGGAACTGTATGGGAAGCCATTTTGAAGCATCAGTAATTGCTGCCTGAGGCTTTCCATGTGTGGTCTAATGACTTCAAAATGTACCGTTTTTTCTGGTGCACATAATAACTTTTGGGTTCTTCTTTTTTTTTTTTACATTTAAATATATAAATCATAACCATATGAATTTGTTCTTTTGTCATTTATTTTTAAGGTTTATATATTTGTTTGGATGTGTGTGTCTGTCTTTTATGACACCCAAAATCTGCCATTCCTCTTAATTATAATGGAAACCCAAAGCTGGGACATGTGTGCAATGTTCACCCATCACCTGGAGGCAGATCTCTCCATTCCTCCTTCCTCTGATAGAAGTCCTAAAAGGCCCTGAACAAATACATCTTCACTATTTCTCACTTTATACAAGAGAGACCTGAGGAGGACAGCACTTTATTACCCAGAAAGCTTTTCCCACACTGCAACTGCAGCACCCTTCTCTTTAATATGATGAGGGAGTCGCCTTGCACCAAACATTTTGGGCTATGTTAGGTTTGTGTAAATGGGTTCATATATCACCACAGTTTTAAGCTCAGTGCTGGTGGCTGGTTTAAGTGAACATTATGTTAAATATGTACACATAATAATGTCACTGAGTTGCTGCACTCTGTGAAAAATATTTTAACCCCTTAAGTATCGCCCCTTTTCTTGATACAAACTTAAAAATGACATACCCAAAATAAAATGGTTACTATTATTGAACCCTTTTGACTACAGGTATAATCTTATCTTCTGAAAGGTGTAACCCTTTGTTTTCCAAGAGTCAAGTTATAGAAGCTCAAGCACAGTGAAAGTGGAATTTTTTCTGTTTTTGACTGGATACAGATTATTGTAGCTGTGGCTAGTATGCTTAGAAACACAATGGAGACATGTCACAACACTAGACAAATCCCCTTTCAAATATCAGAATATCACCAAAAACCCAATGTGGAAAGGACCCTGACATTACATTATTTCTTGTACTATGTGGATTTCCAAAATGCAGAGAAGGTGAGGTCCCCCCACACTTGTTTTACACAATAAGGAACTGTTGTCACTAAAGCAATGGATGTTAAAATAAGTTATACAGATAGGACTTTGAGTTTTAATGCTTTCAAATGGTATATTCTGTTACCATAGTGATTGAAAATTTCAGGCTGAAAAAAGGAATGAATGCAAAAAATAAATAAACCCTCAACAGCCCAGCCCTGAGCTGGTGAGACTCAAGTCCCTAAAAGGCAAAAACTTGTCAGCAAATGTTTTGTGCATTACCCTAAAGGATCGACTGCATATTTCTTCAGGAGAAAGTCCCGAGGTTACTCACTGGTTATCTCTTTATTGCTTTTTCTCCTTCAGATAAAGTGCAGGTTTTGGCATTGATTAAAGCCAACTAGGAATGTGCTTATGTGTTTAAAATATATCTTGAAAGCCTGAGGGCAAATTTACTCTAGCGATGCTGGAGGACAGTATTATTTCCTACCTTGTCAATTCTTTGAGGATCACAGCTTTGTGTGTTCTTGGTGGCGGAGAAACGGAACCCGCCATAGGCTCATTGTCCAGAATCAAAGAGGTGATTAATGCAGATGCACAGACAGAGGAAGGGCATATTTAACAGTGATGAGGGAGATTACAGGAGATAACGGGCAAAGGTCCAGTGATTGGACCATCTACCGTGCAGCTATGCACTCCATTTTGTCTCTCTCTCTCTCGACAGGGATGAAGGGATTGAAGGTGAACGTATGGCCAGCGTTCAGAGACAATGCAGCCGCGGAGAATCACTTTGGCTTTCATTAAACATGAATGCGCTTGCACTTACTCCGGCAATGCACTGTTCCAAACGTCTGAATGGATCAGCACTAACGCTGCATTATCTCTGCACTCTATCTGAAGGAGAGTATTCGGACCACGTTGGGTTGTCATGAACTAAAGCACAGCAAATTGTGTTTCACCGTGTTTTTCTAAATGTTGTTTTAGAAATTATCCTGTCTGCTGGAGGCTTCTTAGACTGCAAAGCCCTGATTCCTCTTGACCTCCTCTCCTACTGTACTGACGTCTTGCTAAAAGACCTTTGCTTTGGTAAGCAAAGGTCATTTTTTTCAAATGATAACTCATTTTTTTCTAATGAGATATCTGTCCATCTGTATTTGACATACGATACATCATGGGCTTGAACTTTACTTCGGTACATGCAATTACATATTGCCGTTTAAGGGGAAAAAATAAATAACTAAATTTTTGGAGCCTTTTAGAATGTGTCATACAATTCTTATTGATATAGTGCAGGAATTATCGTACAGAAAGACTCATACAGGCAGGTCCTACAGGCTTTTGAAGAGAGCAGGAAGCTATGACTGCAGTGAAAACCAAAGCCAAGGCCACGTAACGCTCTGTGCAGAAAGCCTTCTGAGTGAATATGCTCAGGCTTTTAGATCTGAAACATCTCTGTCCTTGTGTGAAATGGAAAGCTGTTAGCACAATACTTCAAGTGTGAGTGGCACCCAGCTGTTCTCCAACAATCGGTTCCTTCTTTTTGTATGACTCTGAGAAGATTGATGGCAAACGCACAGCGAGCCGGCTGATGAAACTGGTAAGGGTTGTGTAGATCCGACTGTTGTGAAAACACACACTATCATCAAACCCTTTCTCTGACATCAAGGACCTTCACATTGTCTGTGAACTGAAAGAAAATGTTTCATTGGATAAACCTACAATTTTTACTTCGATTTGTAAGAACTATGTATATATTTTTTAAAGTTTTCTCAACTGAAAATTTTTAGGTTTATTTGCATTAACCTTTTTTTTTTCGTGGATGAAACATAAAAAAATATGTGTCACACACTGAAGAAAGAGTAGGTTTATCCATTGACGGGTTAAGCTTCCATATGCAGTCCACAGCTGAATGCATCTGTGCATCAATAACATGAATAGCGTGTTTACAAGGGTTTATATTATCCACCCAAAATAATGTGGGTTTAAAGGTCATTCAGCTAATTCAAAAGTGGCAAGAAACCCTTGGAAAAGTTGCAGATGCTTAGAAAGGATGGACATACTTCATACTTTTTTTAATTACCCACAAAATATAAAGTCAGTAGTGTGGCCCATAACTGTGACTGTATGTGTCTCATACGCTTTCGGGGCGGAGATTGGAAGTTTCCCTGCCACCGCAATGACAAAATCAAAGGCAGAACATTCAAATGCTTCTCACCAGGGGATGGCGGGAAATGGTTTCAGGCTTTCTCAGACGAGTGTCGCATGCATGATTAGCATTTCTGAGATGAAACAAGGGTTTAAATCTCAGAGGAACACCCTCCAGAGGGCATGTGTAAGCTCCCCCATCAAACAAGGAGTCCTTAAGTTAATGATGTTCAGGAGAGTTATCTTCATCTTAATGTATGTCGAAATGCATTAAGGATGGGCCATGTGGAATAATACACATTGTGTAAAAAATATAATGACAGCAGACGGTTTCAATAATTTACCATTTCAAGGTCTTTTCTAGTGGTTTAAGCCTAAGACTATGCGTTCAACATTGATGGTGGCTGCACGCCATTGGATACCTGTTTCTCAAATAACATAAAAAATGTCAACATGTGGTCCAGTTGCAACTTCTCTCCATTAAAATCATACTGTTTCACACTAATAACTTATTTAATGCATTGCAAAAATAAAATAGCAATTAATATCAGTTGTATGGCGTCACACAAATGCGTGCCCATACAAACATGCATGCACAGACACACACACACACACACACACATGCTGTAAGAAGTAAGAAGAGCCATTGCCATGAGAAGTGATCTGGTGATTAGTGTTGCCAATCCAAAAAGACTGGAAACTTTTAGTAGGAAATTACCAGCAAAGCATTTGTAAATGATTTACAGCTGTTACAAATGCTTTAAGTGATCATAAGTGGACTGTATGGAAAACTGATGTATATATAAATAAATGTAAAAAAAAAAAATATATATATATATATATATATATATATATATATATATATATATATATATATATATATATATATATATATACAGTGGTGTGAAAAAGTGTTTGCCCCCTTCCTGATTTCTTATTTTTTTGCATGTTTGTCACACTTAAATGTTTCAGATCATCAAACAAATTTAAATATTATTCAAAGACAACACAAGTAAACACAAAATGCAGTTTTTAAATTAAGGTTTTTATTATTAAGGGAGAAAAAAAATCCAAACTTACATGGCCCTGTGTGAAAAAGTGATTGCCCCCTAAACCTAATAACTGGTTGGGCCACCCTTAGCAGCAACAACTGCATTCAAGCGTTTGCGATAACTTGCAATGAGTCTCTTACAGCGCTGTGGAGGAATTTTGGCCCACTCATCTTTGCAGAATTGTTATAATTCAGCCACATTGGAGGGTTTGAGCATGGACCGCCTTTTTAAGGTCATGCCACAGCATCTCAATAGGATTCAGGTCAGGACTTTGACTAGGCCACTCCAAAGTCTTCATTTTGTTTTTCTTCAGCCATTCAGAGGTGGACTTGCTGGTGTGTTTTGGATCATTGTTCTGCTGCAGAACCCAAGTTCGTTTCAGCTTGAGGTCACGAACAGATGGCCGGACATTCTCCTTCTGGATTTTTTAGTAGACAGCAGAATTCATGGTTCCATTTATCACAGCAAGTCTTCCAGGTCCTGAAGCAGCAAAACAGCCCCAGACCATCACACTACCACCACCATATTTTACTGTTGGTGTGATGTTCTTTTTCTGAAATGCGGTGTTACTTTTACGCCAGGTGTAATGGGACACACACCTTCCAAAAAGTTCAACTTTTGTCTCGTCAGACCACAGAGTATTTTCCCAAAAGTCTTGGGGATCATCAAGATGTTTTCTGGCAAAATTGAGACGAGTCTTAATGTTCTTTTTGCTCAGCAGTGGTTTTCGTCTTGGAACTCTGCTATGCAGGCCATTTTTGCCCAGTCTCTTTCTTATGGTGGTGTCATGAACACTGACCTTAACTGAGGCAAGTGAGGCCTGCAGTTCATTGGATGTTGTTGTGGGGTCTTTTGTGCGCTCTTGGGGTAATTTTGGTCGGCCGGCCACTCCTGGGAAGGTTCACCACTGTTCCATGTTTTCGCCATTTGCGGATAATGGCTCTCACTGTGGTTCGCTGGAGTCCCAAAGCTTTAGAAATGGCTTTATAACCTTTTCCAGACTGATAGATCTAAATTACTTTCTTTCTCATTTGTTCCTGAATTTCTTTAGATCTCGGCATGATGTCTAGCTTTTGAGGATCATTTGGTCTCCTTCACTTTGTCAGGCAGGTCCTATTTAAGTGATTTCTTGATTGAGAACAGGTGTGGCAGTAATCAGGCCTGGGTGTGGCTAGATAAATGGAATAAACCACAGTTAAGTTATGTTTTAACAGGGGGGGCAATCACCTTTTCACACAGGGCCATGTAGGTTTGGATTTTTTTTCTCCCTTAAAAACCTTAATTTAAAAACTGCATTTTGTGTTTACTTGTGTTGTCTTTGAATAATATTTAAATTTGTTTGATGATCTGAAACATTTAAGTGTGACAAACATGCAAAAAAATAAGAAATCAGGAAGGGGGCAAACACTTTTTCACACCACTGTATATGGACCTATATATATATACTTTATTAGGTATTTATTAGACTTATTTTTTTCTCCATTCTTTGCAAACTCTAGAGACTAGTGTGCATGAAAATCTCAGGAGATCAGCAGTTTCTGAAATACTCAAACCACCCTGTCTGCCACCAAAAATCATTCCACGGTCAAAGTCACTTAGATCACATTTTAACCCCATTCTGATGGTTGATGTGAACATTAACTGAAACTCCTGACCCGTATCTACTTGGATGATTGTATGCATTACACTGCTGCCACACAATTGGCTGATTAGACAATCGCATTAATAAGTATGTATAAATAATAATAATAAAGTGCTCGGTGAGTGTATATATACATGATATGTATACAATGTCTTCACTCTTCATTCATCCAATATAATCAGTGTTATTGCAGTTTTACGGGCCTTTTTGCACATACAGGTTGAAAGGATGCAGAAAACTTAAATAATTAAAATAATGAAATAAACCCTTGTTGCTGCCTGTTTGGTTGATTCTGATGGAGGTCACATGTCTCAGTTATGTGACGTAGCCAGTTGTTTGCAGCTGGCTAAGTCCCTTAACAAGATAGCTGATTGGTCTCTCAAGAGTAATGACATCTTGCTGTTTCAATATGTTTTTATATAGAAACTGTTTGAAATGATGACTTACAAGGTCGAACCACCCACACTTTGTTGATTGCATTTAAAAAAATGAATAAATAATAAGATAGCATTGATGGCAGGATTTATTTTTTTATTTGCTTTCATTGGCTGGTTGCTATAGGAGCCAGTAAAAAACATCCTCCTGTATATCACTTCCTGGTGTGATTTCTGCATGGACAGAAAAAAACATACTGCATCCAACACAGAACTTACTTCATAAAAAAAACATTTTTTTAAGCATAAAAAAGCACAAAAAGGCTAGTCACAAACGTACAAAAAGCCCATTTCCACAGGGCAGGGGTGAGAATATCACAAGCGACCATTTGACCATCAACTGTCAAATTTGAGTACATTTGTGTGAACTGTAACGTTCTGTCAATCTCCCTAGCTAGCGATTTTTAAAAATGTTTATTTGTGCGTTCTAATTGTGCTAACACTGGAAAAGTGTCCATCATCAGTGTGTAGGTCTACTCATTTTATATTAGGAGAAGGCGCATTGTTCAGTCCACAAACTTCGGTCACCGGAGAGAACTCTTGCCCTTCTTCCCGCTTACAGACACAAATCTCTCTCACAAATCAAGACCCGCATTAGATAGTTTCTGAATCATGTGGAAGCAGAGGCAATGTGTTGCACTGGGTCCCTACTCGCTTCCAAATCCTAGGCAAAATTGTTGTGAGGCGATTGACATGCATCAGCTTGCATGCTATGGTTTTTCATTTTGACTTGAATGACTGCTTCCCCACGGAGTGATAATTTAAATGGAAGTGTAAACAAGCATTAGAAGTCATAGCAGTGCTATATCATTATTTTATGACTGCTTTTAACCAATCAGATTGTGGGATTTGTCCTGCACATCTTATAATACTATTTCTGTCATACATCCATCCATCCATCCATTAGCTTAACCCGCTTTTCCTGAACAGGGTCGCAGGGGGGCTGGAGCCTATCCCAGCATACATTGGGCGAAAGGCAGGAATACACCCTGGACAGGTCGCCAGTCCATCGCAGGGCACACACACCATTCATTCACACACTCATACCTATGGGCAATTTAGACTCTCCAATCAGCCTAACCTGCATGTCTTTGGACTGTGGGAGGAATCCGGAGTACCCGGAGGAAACCCACGCAGACACGGGGAGAACATGCAAACTCCGCACAGAGAGGCCCCGGCCGACGGGGATTCGAACCCAGGACCTCCTTGCTGTGAGGCGTTCTGTCATACAGTAAAATATATTATCGAGATAACCTATTTGACATATTTTTATATGATCCATGGCATGTGTAAATAGCTAGACGTGGTTAGTTTATTGCCTGGCGATGAAGACATGCTATGAGAGTAGCAATTTCAAAGATGTCCCCTCCAAAATCCACTTACCTGTTGCCACTGCCTTTGACATTGACATACAATTCAAGGACAGTGGAAACGTTCTGCATCTGCTTACACCTACACATGTAATTATGGCATTGCAAATGTGTGTTCCTTTGTTGTCAAGTTCATTTCAAACAGATAAGCAATAATGAAAGCACTTTTATATACAATACTGGGCATTGTCCCCACCTTTATAGGAAGAAATCTACCTTTCAGCTTGAATATAAGGGCCTAGCGGCTAATATTTGGAATGAACTTGCATAGCACTTTGAGCCACCCAAGAGTTCTGGATTCAACCGCTAACCACCAGCCAGAGTGTAATATAAATTCATTGGTTTTGCCGCATTGGGAGACTGCCGTGAATTTGTTCAGATATTCACAAATCTCTCTCTCTCTCTCTCTCTCTCTCTCTCTCTCTCTATCGCTCTTTCTTTCTTGCTCTCTCACTGGAAAAAGAAAGAAAAGGCCTGGATTGATTACAATTGTTAATCAAGATCCAGTTGATTGCACTCCAAGAAAGAGCACTTAGTGAGAAAGTATGCTCCATCAATTGCTAGAATTCATTCCTGGCATAAGTATTAGTTTCTTAATATCCAGAGTTCTCTGTTTAACTCTTTTATGTCTCAGTAATAAGCATCCACCTGTGTTCAATCTAAAATGCCTCAGCCTAAGCCCAGATCTTTTGGTATCACTAAGCATATCTCCAATCCTGGATAACTATGTAGGGAGTAATCAATAAATAAAGAATGTAATTAATCTCAACAATGTTTCAACTGTAAAGGCCTATTGGTAGTTTCATAATATCATGGGCTTGCTTGGTACTCACATGGTTTGGGTGCATAAGCCCTTTGAAAGTTAGTTTAATGTCGGTCTGTAACTTTCTGTGAAAATTAATGCAACAGCTAACTATCATGTCAATGTGCAAACTGAAATGTTGATCAAGGTGCCTGGACCAGTCAATAATAGGCAAGTTCTGCACACCTATCTGGGAAGGCACAACTTCATAGCAAACCGGTAAAACCCAGTTTCATTGCAAATACGTACCTCTGAGCACTTTTTTGCAGAACACAGATTACGTTCTCTCAGGTACGCTTTGCTGCAGTTTAGTCATTAATCTCATTTTCTGTTGTTATCCTCACACAGCCCAACACAGAAAAATAAGAAGTTCCGGAAGATCAAAAAAATGTCCGTAATGTTACATTCCTTGACTTGCCACCCCTAGTGGACATTGCATTTAATTTAAAAACTGCAGCAAAATGTACATATGAGCACTTCATTCTCCTTCTGCAAAAAAGTACTAAAAGAGGTATATATAGTATGCCATCAGACTGGGCTAAATGAAAGTGTATACCATCAGACTGGGCTGGGTAAAAGTGTATGCCATGATACTGGGCTAAATGAAAGTGTATACCATCAGACTGGGCTGGGTAAAAGTGTATACCATGATACTGGGCTAAATGAAAGTGTATACCATCAGACTGGGCTGGGTAAAAGTGTATACCATGATACTGGGCTGGGTAAAACTGTATTGCCACGCCTTTCATGAGTCATGGTCTCTTACAATAATATATAGATTGGTGGAGTTCAGGCACCAGTAAACTCAGTTTACCATTAAAAGTAGTCATGGTAAATTCATTGTATTATGATTGCTGAAATGAACAATAAAGCAAAAGGTTTTTTTTTCTATGGAAAATAAAATAAACATAAAACATGAATAAATAAACATGCTGGTGTTACATATCTCCAAAAAGGGTCCAGAGGACCAGGCATTAGCAGCCATCTCCATTCACGCCTGGCCCCAGGAACAATTTGAAGCGGACAACTGCGGCTGGCAAATCTAAGCTTTCATTAATGTTTAATATGCAGCCTGACTACCCTACTGCCCCCCCCCCCCCCCCCCCCCACCCCCAGCAGCCGCCAGCTCCGGCCTCCAGAGCAGTATGTTCTCCCCACCAGCAGAGCTTTACACCCACTAGCAGACGGTTCGGACAACTGGAGCAAGTAGGCCGCGTAGCAAGGAGTGTTGCAGTGCAGCGGAATTATTAATGTCACCTTGCGACTCCCCCATATGCTTCTTAGGTGTAAAGTCAGCATGCGCATCTGTTCAGCTCTACTTCCCAATGCATGAAAAACGGACGCAAAAAAAAAGAAACAAAATGTTTTTATTATTTGCGCAAATCTAGCAATCGCGTGATTGACAAACTAGAAAGGTGTCGGCTATTTATCGCAGTATGAGTAGTAGTGCTGGAACCAGTGGCGTAACTAAGATCTGTTGGGCCCCTGTGAAAACCTTGGGTCCCCCTCCCATCCAATTACATTGCCCACACACATACTTACATTGCAAGTGCACCAGCAATTCAGAACCGCAGACAGTAGGCAAAGCACAGGGATAAGAGCTAGCCAGTCCTGTGAACAGATAGCAGTAATGTTACAAACAGATAGGAGATAACTTCACAATATTACATTACTCTTTCTGACTTACAATAGCTTAACAGTAAAAAGCAGAAATGCTGCTCACTCATTTAAAAGGACATCCAGCGTGACATGAGGTAGCAAAATCATCCACCAAGCTCTACAGGTCCGAATTCCTGGTTCTGTCATTTAAATTTTTTAGAATGGATAACGCATCTAGTCTCTATTGTCCCATTCTGCCCCTTAAGTATTTATTGATATGTTTTTAGTTGTGAGAACGAATGTTTGGTCATGGTGGCAGTCACTAGTATGGTGAAATTGAGAATCAGCACAGTGCACACATCGGCAAAGGCAGTTTCTAGTAAAAGATCTACCTTTGGTAGTTTTGTTTCTTTTTCCAGTTTTTACTTTTTACTTTTCTTCTTTTGTGTACCTCTAAATTATATTCAAGCATTCACTCAATTTGTTAGCTATCTATTGCTGATGTACAGTATGGCAATCACAAAACTGATCACGAAAGATCAAGCCCAGTGCAAAGCAGGCCAATCGTGTCATTGCAAAAACAAATCATATCCCATAAGCCTTTGCACTGTTACAAACAGGTAAATATACAGGTAATAGAAGCAGCCATTGTGTTATTTGTCCACCTTTTACAACATGAACCTATCAGTCATTTGCTCGACTGCCAAACTAAAACAAATGAAAAACACATTATTGGGTGGTAGATATGGGGGAGAGCTTGAGCAAAGTTCGTCTCTCAGTTCATCAGAAAACTCCAGTATGGCCCCGTCTCGCTCCTGTAGGTGGGATTACTACCACCAGACGCAATCAGATTCTGGCAGTTTTGCTGCTCCTCTTCTTTTTTGTTTTCCTCTTCTTGCTCCCACTTTTGGGCTTATATTTAAACTACTACATAGCTAACGATGTGTCTGATACCGTTTACATTGCACTAGGTGTCATTTTGGCACCAACTGGCCATATAAAAATATCAACTTTGACTCCTGCCCTGTTCGGCTTAGAGACATGAAACCAAGGTCAGTTCAAGCATATACACTCACTGAACTTCATTAGGTTGACCTGTCCACCAGCTTGTTAATGTAAATATTTAATCAGCCAGTCATGTGACAGCAGTTAATGGTGAAGCGGTTCAGCTGTTTTTCAGACCAAGAAGAAATGTGATCTAAGTGACTTTGACCGTGAAATGAACAGAGAGAAACTCCTTGTTAATGAGAGACGTCAGAGGAGAATGGCCAGACTGGTCAAAGCTGACAGGAAGATAACTAATTCAAATAACCACACATTATGACAGTGGTATGCAGAAGAGCATCTCTGAACACATAATCAGTATCAGACCTCTAAGTGGATAAGCTACAGCAGAAGAATACTTAATAAGTATGAAAAATAAATCTAATGAGTACCTAATAAAGTGCTCACCAAGTGTAGTACATTTCAGCAAATCATTGAGACTTCGAATTTGGCAAGAAATCTTACCCAACTTATGGTTTGAAATGGCTGGTACAGTGAAACAAAAATCAATATTATGTTGAACTGAATACTGACCATCATAATTCCCTGTTGACCGCAAGAGTAAAAAGGGAATTGTATTAGTAGCAATAATATGTTCACATTATTGAATTGTGTTTGAATACCAGGCAGTTATTTGATCAAAGTCTTGTCATTTTATTGCCAGCTCTAAATGTTTTCCAAGAGATTTATGTGGGTGCTAGAAAAGCATAATTTATTTTGAGTTCCTCCAAATTGTGCTAGCATCTTTTAGAGCAAGCATAGACAAATGCTCTGCCAATTATATTCCCATAAAGAAAGACAGTTACACATTGGACGATAAGTGAGTAATTAGCATATATTGCTTTTAGTTTGGCTGAGGTTGTGCTTTGTGTGATCTATTGGCTGTTTTTATACGATTTGTTATGGGTGGACAATTCAGTGCACATATTTAATATTCTTCCTTGCCCATTACCAAGACCAAAGCAAATGCTGGAAAAGTTAAATACAGGTTTAATGTTGCCACAGCAAAAAAAAAAGAGTAACATACAAATCATGCTTTTACTTATGTTAATAATTAAACAAACACAAATTATCAAATCTTTTTTATATGAAGAAATATAACAAACTCTATAACTTGGTCATTATGATTACGATTAACAGGGAGAAGTGCAAATGTTATACGGCGAGCATTTTAGCCTACATATTGTATTTGAATATATTTTTATGATGTTCATATTGTGTGTTTATGTTCTGATTCATGCTCAGTCACGTGTTTCAGTGCTGTGAACTATGTGCAAATGAAACACAACAGTGAATCGGTAGTCCAGAAGAGTAATGAGATTGTATGAGAAAAAGCGATTCATAGATAATTTAGTCGAGAGTACTCTCTCAACATCAATAATTCTCAACCTCCACAATTGCTTTAAAGTTAGCACTGTGTAATCTGGCAGTAGATCTATGGACCGGAACTGAAGATGAGACTGCCTGAGTTCATGCGTGTGGGAGTTTAAACCAATATTGTAGCATGGAAAATCCAGTGCAAGATTAAAAAAAGAAAAAAAGCTCCCAAATGACTCATTCATTCACTTGTCACAAAGCACAGGCGGTGCTGTGGTGGCAGATGCTAATATTGCAGGGAGCTTGACTATTGCTGGGATAGAATGGGAATGTTGTTTGGGAGGTTCCAGGACATCTTATACTTCTCCCAGAAAAGTAATAATTTGTATGGCTGGGAGGTTGTCACAGAAGTTGCATTATAATGATTGTTTTGGAGCATAACTAATCAAAATCTGTTTTTATTATTTTAGCAATGCATTTCAAGCTCTGTAACTAACAATGTTTTGTTTGTATAAAAAGCATCGGCTACTCATATTTTTTACTAATGGCAATACCGGTTTTTTAAAGAAACTTCAAGTACTTTTGTTACTGTCAATACAATTTTTTCATTTTCATTTCATTAGTCATTTTCAACTGCTGCACATGAGATATTAGTTAATTTAATACAACATTTTGTAAATTGGCCTTAATGCTTGTTTGGTTGCTTAATGTGTACCATATGAGCATCCCTTGAAAAGAAAGTGTAATAACCATGACCAAGATGAGTTTGCTGATTTAAGGACTATTAAATCAAACATAGTCTTGATGTTATTTTCCGGTGTGTGGTTAAAATATAAAGACCTATTAAAAAATGGACGTACTGATATAATACACGGAGAGACATGGGCCCTCCTAAACGACGGGCCCCGGTGCCACTGCACCTGCTGCACTGCCTGTATCACCGCCACTGGAACATGCTGTACATGCTGAAGCATTTTTAGATGTAAAATGGCTGACAGCATCCCCGCCCCGGATGTGTAAACTGATGGAGCCTTTCAAAATGACTCAAGCACTCGCATGTCTTGATAATGCCTCCTAAAAGCAAATCTTTTGTCGGAATGTGTCTGTGCACCGACTGTGTGAATGTCTGCCTGACACTGTCTCACTTAAAGATTTCTCTCACAGTTTTTTACAATTGTTAACAAGCATTTTTCAATACTGAGTTCACTTTTTCAAAGCTCTTCATACAACTCCCTGCACCGACACGTAGCATGGCACACGAGTTCAGTTGATGCCCAGAATGCACTACTAAAACACTGCAAACATGTCTCAAAATAAAATTCTTCAAAACACCATTACTATTTTTCTTCCAACAAGTATACTTTGTCAATCATAGCACAAAAAACACTAAGGACCAGTGGCACTACAGTACATGTGCTACTGTCTGTCAGTCTTTGAAGTAATAAGTAATGTTGTGTTCTCTAGGTTTTCTTCTGTTTTTGTAATGTGTTAAAGTATTACTTTGTTCTTTGTGTCATAGTTTTTTATTTATTTATCACAAAGCAGAATGGCACACCTTCATCGTATGGAATGTGCCACAGTATAAGCAACAGGGACAAGTGATAGACATGCCTCAGTGAAAGAGTATTGATATTCAGCCAATTACAAATGAAAATGAGAAACCAAAATTCCAGTACTCCAATGCAGTAAAATTGATCTTTACAGTGAAAACAAAGCTGTAAGTCACAGGTACAATAATGTGGGTTTTTGTCTACTTCATTTGGCCACATGTTCTCATCAAAATCACACCATACTATATGTCATCTCATGCTATACACTGGGGAAAGAACCTCCATGCATCCATCCTCTGTGTTGAACGACACCACAAATACTCCTCTCCCCCTCCATCGTCCTGCCATTGGTCTCGATCTTTCACTCACTTCTGTATTTCTTCTAGGGTCCGTCTTGAACAAAATCATTCCAAAGATGAAATTGGAATTCCCTCAACCCACCGAGGCCGGTCTCCAACTGAATACGGTGTGATTGTTCTATTCAATGACCAATTCACAATCAGAAGCACAATATGCATCAGCTTCACATCGAGTGCTGTTGTGCTAACTGTGTGAAGAGAACGTAAATGTAAAAAACTTAAACTCGGTATCAAAAAATGCTTGTAATAATAGGAAACAACGATAATAAAAACCTTTATTAAAACATTATTCATGTGAATTTATTCCTGAATTCCTTCAACATTTAACTTACTGTATTATGCTATACACAAAAGCGCATAGGGTTACACTTTTTTAATTATTATTTTTTTTTATCACTGAACTCATCAAACTGCATTTGTAAAAAGCAAAAAAAACAGTTACTGATTTAATTTAATTGTGAGTCAATTAAATTTAATTGTGAGTGTTTAACTGCGAGCCAAAGTTAAGGACGAATGTTGATTAGATCCAGGGGTTTGGCCGATGCCTTGAAAAAAGCAGTGATTGGAACTGAGGCTGTGGAAATGACTACGCTTTGCCATACAGAATGAGAGTAGAAAGACCAGCCTTGGACACAACACAGGCCTGCTACAACCAAACCATCCATAATCCAAAGCCAACATATTGAACATACCTTTTTGTTCATTGTGTTTAGTTACCCTGAATTAAATACATTTAAAGAACCACTTCAGTCAATGATGACACTTAAAATTGTTATTGTTATTGTTATTGTAATTGTTAGTGTTTGTGTGTGTATTCATGAGTGTCTGTGTGCATACATACTTGTCTGAATGCACATGTGTGTGCGTCAGTGTGTGCGGGTGTGTGAGTGTGTGTGCATGAGCATGGGTGTGTATTTATGTTTGTGTGTGTGTAAATGCGAGTGCGTTTTGGGGAATTTTTGTTCAGACTCTTCCCTATGCTCATTAGGGAGGGCGGGGGACTCCTCCTCTGTCATTGTGAAGAGATTTGCAAATAATGGTTTAATTTTCAGCTTGGAAGCACACCTGCACCAACGGGGATGCTGGGACTGCTGCATATCCATGCAGAATGCACTGTGTCCCCACTGCATTATTTATACAGTTAAGTAGACAAGAAAAAGCAAATGGTGGAGCGTACAAATGCATTGCATTCTCAGAGTCTTACAGGAATGTAGTTTTAATATTCAGAATTTTGTCTGTAGGACATTACAGTTTCTGTAAGTGTCAACTCAAAATGAGTTGAGAGGAAAGTAGAGGTCAAAGAACACAAGTCTGTACCTCCGTCTTCTTCATTAAGGGATTTGAGAAAGGTTCTGAGCTGTCGGTGCAGTGCAGGTGTGTTCAAGCAGCAGCAAAGCAGATGATAATGTCATTATGATTGTCTCACAGGAAACACATTATTTTACTGATTTGACTACTGTTCCCAGTTCCTTCCAAATACAACTTCAGCTGCCTTGCATTTGTTGACTTTTTATTACTTCTGTTGAATGGTACTGCTCTAAACAGCTGCATTCACTTGCCATGCCACTACCTGAAATGTTCCTTTGTACAGCTCTGTACAGCTATTCCATATGGAAATCATGTTTTTTTTTCTCTCTGTATAATTTTCTCTCTATCCTTTACACTCTATCACTCTCACACTCTCTGTCCCTATCACTCTCTCTCTCTCTCTCTCTCTCTCTCTCTCTCTCTTTCACTCACACACACACACACACACACACACACACACACGGTCCTCCTTAAATGCATTATAGTTCCGTAAGGGCTAAAAATGGTCCCTTCAGCATGAGTGCACATGGCCCCAGTGCCATATGTTTTACCTGGCCAGCACTGGGCCTCCTTGGGCCTCACAGAAGGCACACACAAACAGTGCAGTTTGGTCAAAGACCCTGAGTAGAGAAATCAAGGGACGCAGAGCGGAATGCTAATTTTACGTTCAATAGCCTGTTTTACTTCGGTATAAAAAACTGTGTCATTTTAATTCATCTCAACAAATCTTCAGAGATTTCCATGGGCAAAGATCTCCAAGCCCAAGCTAAAATTGTCATACCTCATACCTACGTAAAGCAGTTTTAATTCAGTAATTCAGACCTGCATTTTCCAGCCAAACCCTGGTTGGCAAACTACTGTCATAGTACACAATTTATTTTTGATCACCACAAGTAGACTTGACCTAATTAAAGTAAAGTAAACAAATACTATGTGATCATTTAGTTCACACAATCACAAACAAAAATTTACTTCTACAGCGTAATTTCAAATTTGGCTGCTCTAGCCCAGGTTCTGTTAAATGCCTAGTTGGCTCTTGCGGCAAAGTTGAACTCAAACTCTTTACTGAAGTGATATTAGTCCAATCTATCAGTGAGGTGGAGGAAAATCCATAACCTTCCATGGAATTTCACCCTTGTGTGCCGTTTGCTTTATGAAGTACAATCTCTGGAAGCATAGCTGCCATGGTGGAACTCATTTTTCAAACACTATGATGCGAAATGATTTTGTCAAGAATATAAAAACTGACTAGCGAGTGCAATTTTTAAGTCCTTTGTCTGTCCAGAAAGACCTGCCATTCAATTTATGACTGCAGTCGTCAAAAAAAGACGCTATTGTGAATCCGAGAAATATACCCACCCACTCCCATACCGTCCTGGTCTCCACATTATTGTTATTATTATTATTATTATTATTATTATTATTATTATTATCTTTTTAAACAAATAAAAAGCAAAAACATATTTAAAAATAATCTATAGTACAATTACCACTTCAAAATCAACAGTTCACATGGGTCCAGCAGTGCTAGTATATACTATATTGCACCAGGTACCCCTTTTGCCTCCGGAACAGACAGAATTCCTTGCGCCATAGATTCAACAAGCTGGAATATTGTTAATACAATATCCTTAGGAAATGCATTTGTTTTTGATGTATTTACATCTAAGTGATTGTGTTTGTGTTCAAGTAACTGAGCCAAGGGCTATGTTAAAATTATAATGATCCATATTTATATGTTCCTGTGACACTTGCTAACAGGAACATATGCATATTTTCTTTATTATTGTAAGCACAATATTTCACAATGCCTTGGTCTGCAGTGGATCTGAAGAAATGTTCTCCTGCCTATTTGCATGGTTTGTTTGAACACAAATGAAAAATGAAGAGTTCGCTGCTGAAAATGAAAGGAGCGCATTCTTGTGCACTGTGGCATAATGAAAGCTGCTGCTCATGCGTTGGGACGCTTGCTCCTGGGATTTCCAGGCCTAGGGTAGAATCCTTGCCAGTATATCACATGCCACACATGCTGTTTTTTCTAATTAGCATCTTAGATTCTCCTAATCAGCTCTCTGTGCCCCGACCGTGTTACTATGGCAATGTCGCACTTCTGGGATTTTGTCCAGAGTTTTATAATGCCGGAACAAATAAATGAAGATTAATAAATAAATAGATACATAGATGAATAGGTATCTGCCAACAGTGCTCCTGAAGACTTGCTGAAGGATGCTCGGAGAAAAACGCGAGCGTTAAATATTCACGTTTACATACCAATCTGCTGATGATGAAAAGAGGGAGGTGACAATCGAGGCGGCTCAGGGCGGGTGTCGTCACCTTCGTCTTCAGCCTCATAGTCTCCGACAAACACCTTTCAAACCCCGGCCCGTCGTAAGAGAAACGCATTCCCTTTCAACCCTGTGCTAAACAAAACACACTTTCTGAAGATATAATGGCTGTTTATGAGGGGTTTTCTGTGAAGAACTGTCAGCCTCTGCCTTCACCTCGATTTGCTGAAGAGTGGAGAAGTGGGATTTGGCGGTGGGGGGGTGGGGGGGGTCAGTAGTGATCATAGATTGTCAGGAATCAATTCTCAGGGTTCCTCTCCTGGGAGCTCTGAAGCCATCACCGACAGCAAAAAATGCATAAACCCAATCTACCAGACACATAACCCTCAGTGTAATGGCATAGCTGCATACAATAATGTAATTTGCCTGTAAAAGGCGAGCATTTGGTCAATATTAAAATCAATTACTTAGATGCATAGATTTATTTTCCTTTTTTTTTTCCTCCCGCAGTCATTTCCCCCCTCAGAAGCAATTTAAAAAAATATGCGATCTATGCCTTGCTTAAAACACCTTCAGTGAGGCCCCTTAAAGCCTGCTTTACTTCCTAAATAACACACTTAATAGATGCAAGGGGGAGTTGTCGTTCAATGCCAACATGTCGATTTCTGTTCTCGTCTACCCTGTTTTAGATTTCGAAGCTCATTAGGGTACAGAAAATGGCTCACAATCTGTAGTGAACATGTTCTCCACATAATCATGGCAAGACATTCACGGAACGTTGCTATTCTTGTACCAACAGGCACAGGTTTCAAACGGTGCTCATATAATAAGCTGGCAAACGAACAGCCTACAATAATTTTTTTTTTTTCTCTTTTTTTCTTTGCTCATGCATCAAAAATGTCTTACAATTGTGTGATTGTAACACTGTCGTCTGGATTCCATTAATAGTTGTCCAACACTAAGCACAAATGTCAATTCAATCCAGGCCATCTCACAGTATATTTGGAGCAAGACATGATCTCCATCTGTGCATTTCCAGCAGCCACATTGGCCAGTCGAGGACCACAGCAAGCCAAAGCCAAGACCAGCAGGGACAGGGTGTTAGGGGGGTCATCCATCTGTCTCACAGAACACCCACAGAGGTCAGGTTAGAGAAGGCAGTTAGCCTTGTCAGCATTTCCTGGAACCGGTAGAGAAAACCAGAAGAACCCACACCAGGGCCTTGTTTCATCAGGATGAGTGAGTTAGTTGGATAACTACACTAAGCAAAACGAGCTGTTCCATGCTGTAATCCAGCTAACTCAATCCAGCTAAATTACCCTGTTTAGCAAAATATCCCCCAGGTGACAAAAACCTGTAGTGCCGCAGTGAAAACGTGAAATATCAAAAGCTAGCATTCAATCAACATTTGTCCTTGACTTTTACTGAAGTGCAAGGGCTAGAGTTACTTATGTTTTATTTATTAATTTACTTTCATATTCACATTTATAGTTTGGTATTTGTTGCTCGCATCTAGGCCTGAGAGAGTTTGAACACTGGGAGTGGCTGAAAGGCATCTGAGTTATCTTGGATCCTTCCTCAGAAATCACTTTGAGTGTCACAATTTGCCATAGGAGAGTCCACAGAATTGATTTCATATATCTGCTACAGTTCCTGAGGAACACAGGCCGTTAATCCCCATGATGCATCATCAGACAGATGACCAACTGGGATTTCTCTTTCCCCCAAAATAAACTGGTCTGGGGTTTCTTGTCATCAAAGTCTTATTAAGAAACTTCTTGAATGTCAGTTATTTTTTGAACATATTCAGTGAATTCAGCTCTGTACTCTGAAATGGGAAAAGGACATGAAAAGAAGAACTAGCCCGAGAAACAGTATTATGTGTTTGTGTGTGTGTGTGTGTGTGTGTGTGTGTGTGCACGCACATTTGTGTGTGTGCGCACTTGCGTGTCTGTGTTTGTGTGTGCATGTGTGTGTGTGCCTGCGTGTGCGTGTGAGTGCATGCATGCATACGTATAGGTGTTCCATTGGTTATAAAAACGTGAAAACATTTTAAAAAGCACAAGCAATCAGTTTGAAGGTCAATCTAACCATCACCTTCTGGAGCTTTGTTCTCATCTATGAGCAATGGATTTAAGCAAAAATCTCACAACTGTTTTCAAATTGGAGTGAAGACTTCCAGGATATGATGTAAGCTACAGAATGCAAATAAAGTAGCTGTGTTCAAAGTAAGTATAAGAATAATCGAATGAACAAAAAAGTCCAGAGCCACTGAATATGATGAAAGTGCTCTCTCTCTCCAGGGCTGTCAGTGGGCTGGGGTAGGAGAAGGAGGTGGCCAGGGCTCCCAGGACAGTACCCCGTGAAGAGGAGAGAGTAGCGTTTCTCAGTCTTCCCCCCTGCCTGCAGACTGCCCCGTGGTGCAAGAAGCCAGGGAAGTCGTGGGAGGTGTTTACCTATCCACTTCAGAGAGCCAGGATATGCAGAAAATGCTAGCTTGTGCAAAAAAGGTCCATCAAAATCACGATGCCTCAGTTTCTCTGTGCCTCAAAAATATCTAATACTCTTTAATATTGTGTGTGTGTGTGTGTGTGTGTGTGTGGAGGGAGATGTAATAGTCTCAATATTGTTGCCAAGAGGACTTGAATAAGCAGCTTTTGTGCTGTGTTGACTGAAAGTCCTCTTGCTAATGACTATATAAGGTGTCTGAATGCAGAGTGCATGACAAAAGGCTCCCTGGTGAAATTATTGTCAGGAACACCGAGGGAAAATCACTCCGGTCTCTGTCATCCGTAGTGGAGGAGACTACAAACAGGTTTCATTTGGCCCGTTGTGGTTTCACTAAGTTTCTGCTGACCTGAGATATGCTTGGTGAGCCTTGCATTGGTTTTCCAGTTTTAAACAGCTCTCATAATTAATCCTTTGTGGGCATAATGAGGATGTGAAGACCCTTTGCTGGGGTATGAAGAGCCATTATTGGTTTATCCTGGACCCTGTGCTCAACAACTGCATGTCAACACAGCCCATCTCTGGGGTGATGCTACCATGGTGTGCTGTCAAACGCATCTTTGAGGCTCTTTCCTGGAAAAAAAATGAAAATAATAATAATAGTAATAAAATAATAGTGTGTGTGTGTTTGTGTGTGTGTGTGTGTGTGTGTCAAAATGCTCTGATTACAGAGGGCCTCATAATTGCTGGTTTTATTTAATGATAAATCAGACTCGGTTGAGCTTTCAGGAGTGCACACCGTGAGTGCATTGTATACAAAAACATGTTTCATCCGTATTTCCATATAGAACAACATACTTAATGGCCCAATGGTAATTGCATGGATTGAAGAACCCTGTGAGATCTTTTATTTCACATCCGCAGAGTAAGTGCCAGGAACAAAGTCAATCATACCTTTTCAATGGAACCCAAGTCAGCTGTATTCATGCGGTCAACTTTTCTGAACACACAGCAGGAGGTAAAAGAGTGTTGTCGAAGAGGTGATGGGCAGTTGCTATGCTGACTTTTGGAGGAGTCAGGTGACGTTGGGAGAGGGCTTTTAAAAGGACAAGGTCACGTGTGTGTTTGGAGTACACCTCAGCAGCTGTAGCCCTCTGCAGTACACAGCACTGTTGATACTGATGAGTCCTGTGCAGGTGACCAGGAGTATTTATTTATTTTCATTATTAGAATTTTTTTATAATGCATGTGACTACACAGTAAGTTCCCCTGTTGTGATAGTCCTGCTTTCTTGGCTGCAGTGTGGGAGGGGTTGTGTTTTCCCAGCAAGTGCATCACAGGGATTCAAGCTTATCAAAGGAATGGCAAATTAATCCAAGTACCCGGAACAACACTTTTTGTATTGGCATTATTACCCAAAAACAAGCACAAGAAAGAACATGCAATGTTTTTGTCACTGAGCAGAATAATGTCATGATGGGAAAGTGAAGCAAATGGAGAACTAATAACCCCCATTCTTCACCACTGCTGTGCCTTTGTGCTGTTCTTTTTGTTCGCATTGCTAATTTTCATGAACGGCGTGGGTAGCATGCAAGGGCTGGCTGACATGGTGGGAAGGGCGTTCAATGTCTCACGCTGGGAGCAGCAGATCCCACGCCACCATTCCCCCCCCCCCCTTCCCCCCGCCTGCCCTCCACCGCACAGTCAGTCTCAAGTCAAGCGGATATCCAACGGCCCTGAAACCTGCTTCTCTGTCACAGCGCCAGACATACAACACACACAGTCTTAGACCACAGTAAACAGACCACCTTTACCTAGCCCTGGAGGGTCTGGGTGGCTGCAGAATGTTCTGGGTGAGGTAGAGAGGTAGGTAGGTATAGGTGCGTGTGTGCGCGTGTGTGTGTGTGTGTATGCATTGTGCATCGTATGTCATTACAGTACCTGGGGGGGTATTCACAGGTGGATTTATCCTGCCCACGCTGGTTGAGAGCTGTTGAGACCTCTCTCGCTTCTCGCTTTCTCTCTCCTTCTCTCTCTCTCAAACGTACACAAACGCAGACCTAGACACACACACACAGACGCACACACGCATACACACAACCAGACACACACACACACACTATCTTTGTGATGGAAGGAGCTTAGCATAGCTCGTGTGAGGTTGCAACCTTGCTGTCTGAGCCCACTGTGCTTCGCCGGGCATTCAATTACGCCCGGTGTCCGGGGCGCTCTCCAGAACGACCTTGCGGGGCCTCACCCACACGAATCCGCAGAGGCCAACTGCCAGCCTGGAGCCTCAGAAGTATCAGAGCAATTACCTCCAAAGCACTCCCCTATCGCTAAGGCTAAGCCTCTATTTACATATCATAAGGACTGCTTAAAGTCCTGAGATGTTGTAAACCAGTCTCTACCTGTCTACGGATTGAAAATAAAATGCAGTCTTCATACAAAGCATCGAATGTATGACTCTGTTCATAGAGGAATACTTATTTTGGTACCAGACACATGGTCTAATCCTAATATGGAGAATCATATTGTTTTGTGTTAATTAGTGAGGGCTACACAGAAAATATATGTATATGTATGTACTTGATTTGGGATGATGAGGAAATTAAAATGACCACTTCAATAAAAACCCAATGTGAAGTGGCAATACATTAGTCATGCATGCATTACAAAAATGGTAAACAAAGGAAAATAGCCTTGTTAGGAGACTTTGAGCATGATTTGTTCAATAAAAAAATGCATCTGGTGTAACTTAATGTTCACTAAATGCAGGGAGTGCGGGGTTGTCCCCAGCCCAGTCTAATCAACTGTATGTTGCTTTGGTAAAAGCATCAGCTTAATTACAAATCATTATTAAAATTATAATGCATATTAACACTCATCTCTACACCTCTACAAAGCTAATTGTATCAGCTTTATTAAAAATATATGAGCATCCAGTTCATTTTAAAACTGTGATTAACTTATCAAAGATATTTTGCTCACGGTCAATATTTATGTGTTTAGCAAGGAATGTGCTCATTCAGATAAGTGAATCATTAAATCACTGTTTCATTTCCATGACGTTTTATGTTGATAATTAATGAACTCAATGAGATTGGCAGATATGTTAAAGTTCATTCTTTGGTTGGTCTTCCCAAAGCATAGGTTGGAGTGAGACCAGGTACAATTGAAACCTCAGACACAAGTGTAAATTATCACTAGCACAATTTGAATTAGTGGAAGCCATGCTCTGACAGAGTATTCTGATTTCACAATGATATGTTGTGGAAAACAATCTTCCGTTGCTGGCACAGGCAATCATTTTCCGATGCATGGTCTCGTGAACAATGCAATTGCATTATGTGATTGAATTATTGCATTATGCAAATGACTTTCAAAGCCCATATGGAAGGTATTTTACTGAAGTCGTTTATGACTACGATTAATATCTTATTACATATCAGCATTTTGGAAAATGAGAAAATGTATTTCACAAGTAAAGGGTATCACATAATGATATGATTCAAAAGGGCATAATGCATGATAATGTAATGATGTAATTTCAGAGTTTAGAGTTGTTCTGTATCTGTCCCTTCATCACCACAATATAGTGGATGAAAGCAGTGGTGGAAATTGGGTAATTAAAATCATTTGACTTTGCCCCTTTCATATCAGGCATGGGGCTGGATTAAAACAGCGTTTTGCCTCAACATTGACTTTTTAATACTAATTAGTCTGCACTTTTTATTTCAGTGATTACAGGACTCAAAGCAAAACGTTGTCAAGCAAAATACTGCAAGAAAGAATAACAATACTGGGTCAGATTATTATGGGTAACAATATCTGTGTCAGATTTTAGCAAAACAGATGTTTAACCCCTTAAGTTTGGGTGGGTTTTTCCACGGTGCAATTGTCAATCATTATGGTAGCAGGATATACCGTTTGAAAGCGTTAAAACCTGTGGCTCTATCTCTATAACCTATTTTAAGATGACATTGCTTTACCTACAATAGTTCCTTATTTATGTATATGTGGGTGGTAAAACAAGTGTGGAGGAACTTTGTTGTCTTCTCACTACATAAACTTATGTCAATGTCCTTTTGATGGCAAGGGTCCAGTGAACAAAATTCATCATAGAAACAAACACTGTGACTGAGCTTCTGTGACTTTGTTTTAGTAATATTTAGAGAAATTCTGACTACAAACCCCAAAGGGTTACCATTCAGAAGAGACCAGGATTATGCCTGTTGTCAAAATGGTTCAAGAATAGTAACCATCTTAGTTGGGGTATGTCATTTTTAAGCTTGTGTTAAAAACGGGGTGATACTTAAGGGGTTAATGAATACAGACCAGAAGTTGTTGTGAGAGGAAGGCATTGTGATTTCAATCATGTCAAGCTATTTTAGCAGCGACAGAATCTCTAAAGCAGGTCAAAGCCTGGAAACCAAAGCAGGTACTGTGAATATACATGTGGAAATATGAATAAGACAAAATTAATACATACAGTAAATACTTTTAATTCTGAATCCAAGTTAAAGACGATTGATTGTATCCGGTGCAGTACGTAGAATTTTGTCTTGAGATTTGAAAGAAGTTTGCACTCGACTCTTCATACCGTAGCCCCAAACCTATAGATGGTTACAGCGATGTGCGACGCAGCACACGAGCTCAGCGTAGAATGCAGTGAAATTAGGCCCATGATCTGTGGCCCAGGGCCGTCCTAGTCCCCTTCAATCACAAAGCGGATATTGAAGTCCAAAGCTCTGGCACCAGGGCCGTTGGCCACGTCTCCGCAGTGACAGGCCTGCATCTGTCCGGGCCGGCGCCTTCGATCGGGGCCAGATGTTGGACCTGGCGGTCCAGTTGGGATCAGAGCGAGATGTCTGGAGCGGCGGTGCGTTTCCGCTGGGTTTGTCGCGCGGGCGCACCAGATGCTCGGCCGCCTTTCATCTCCGCACGCCCTGGTACGGCCTCACAAACTTTCACTGAGCCCTGTTTCTCTTCCCCCAAACTCCCACAAGCCTCAGACTCTACACAAGAATTGAATTCATTGAGTAGATCAGGAATAAGCATCACTGCGTACTCTCTCTTACAGTTACAGGGGATTTGAGTTCTGTGTGGGTTTTTTTTTTAATGGTATTCAGCATGGGCCTCCTTCCAGGCCTACCTACCGTACATAGCTGATGTTTTTGCATAGCAGTGATTTACACAGCAAGTAGTTCCAGAGACATTCAGTATGCATTTTGTCCAATGGTAAAATGGCAGTAAATGCTTAATGGTAAATGGTTGGCATTTATATAGCGCCTTTATCCAAAGCGCTGTACAATTGATGCTTCTCATTCACCCATTCATACACACACTCACACACTGACGGCGATTGGCTGCCATGCAAGGCACCGACCAGCTCGTCAGGAGCATTTGGGGGTTATGTGTCTTGCTCAGGGACACTTTGACACAGCCCGGGCGGGAGATCGAACCGGCAAAACCCTCCGACTGCCAGACGACAGCTCTTCCTGCTCTTGCCGTCGAAGCTGGAACAAGGCAGTTCTTGAGTGATCTGGCGGATGGGTCATCCTGTCAGTGAGTGATGTGCACTGCTGAGGAATACTGACCCCCCCAGGGCCGGGCCCAATCAGCCCTCACCCCGTCACCCCGGCGCGCGTGAAGCCGGCCACGTGTGAAGCCAGCCGCGGCACTCCCGCGGCATTACCGCGCCATCACCGCGCAGCTCGGCTGCTGGACTGCGCAGCTGGAGGAACACGCAGCTGGCTTTGGAGAGCTCTTACCCGACATCTCCAAAACCTATCGGAGGCCTTCTGTGAATTATGTAGTGATGAGACAGGCCATTGAATATTATTGGCTATTTGGCACCGTTCAAAGAGAAGGAGACCATTAACAAAGGGCAAACTATCCTGAACAATCTGGTTCAGTAATGGTAGATACATTAGGAGTGCCTATTCCTCAATTCAATCTCTGTTTGAATAAAACACTTTGTTTTATTATGTAAGTGTAATTCATATACTTTCACAGCCCTCTGAAGTTTGGAGACAGTTTGTGCAGCAGAACCTGTTAGAAGCTAGGGGAAAACAGTGAAGTGCCTCACAAACGCTTGTGTCTTTTTCCACAAAAAGATGGCCAACAACACAATTTAGCATAGTTTTAGATGGCTGACAATGATGCCACCACATGCATCCTAGTTATGGAATGTCCTGGAATTTATCTTGTTACCTGATTTTGTAACAGAATTGCATTGCATTAGTTATAGATTGCATTTGCATAGTGTTTGATATTTTATGTCTTTAATTCTTTGGTATTTTCTGAGAAACATATTATTCTATGTACATAATTTCATTACAAATATTGCAAAATAAATATGATGTTTTTTTTCGTCTTATTTAATTACATTTCCCACAACCTAGCAACAAATTTGGAATGTACATAATGATTAAATAAAAGCAATAACTGTGTTTATACACATCTTAAAAATACTTAGTGTTCATTGACATAAAATAAAAACATTTAGTGTCTGTAGATTATGCCCTACCATTACACAGCAAAGCTATTTTGTAATTGTTTGTGCTTTAGAAAATAATGATACTATTTCAAAATGTAAAACTAACCCACAGTCCATGGCGGGGGGTTTTTGTCGTCGTAAAAAGCTGCTGTGTCCGACTGCCCTGCTGCCACAAGTGTTGCCGCCATTTAAAGACAATAATTGTACTTACTTTTAAGTAAATCTGGATTATTTATAACACACCATAGACTAGATTATGTGCTCCACATACAGCGCACATCAGTTCCCGAGCAATTACACTCTCTCCTCCCACCGCCACCAGTTCTTCAGGATTTTAAATAGCTCATCAGCAAGCCAGGTGAAGGAGCCGGGATGGGACTGACTGATGTTTTCATTACAGCTCAATATTCTCTGCAGTAGTTGAAGTTATTAATCTTTTTTTCCTTGCAATCTTCACTTAGCATCGCTATCCACAGAGCTTTGTCAACCAACAGCCGTTCCGTCTGCAGTGAATCCGAATGTTTATTGGATTTTGTTTTTCCCACCACCAGCTCCACGTTTTATAGTCTTTCTGGCCTAATTCCCCATTCAGTATCAAATCTAAATCAAATTTCATCTTTACTGACAGATGATTTTTGAGACAGTAGGTATTTCGAGAACACATTCAGTAGTGCCGAGTGCAAATGAAACACTTGGATCCCTGGATCTTTTTTGGTTTACATAATCAGTGTTCCTGACAGAAATACTTATAAATGACAGGCCCGAGTAATGGTTTAAGATTATGTTCCACCAAAAATGCATATTCCGTCTTCCAGATCATTTCAGAATTTTCATGAGGTATGGCCTTGAAAAGATCAATTCAAAATATGTAAATGAGACCATTTGCAGATGTAACAGGTTACAAGTTACAGAAAAAAGAAAAGAAAACACCCTAACTAGCGAATAGGCTAGGTTAATGTGCATTCCGGTATCTGGTTTGCTGACAGGCGTATGGAAATGCCTTACCTGTTGGGGTTCTTGTTCTTCCCTGCTTGTCTGCAGGTTCCTGTCTGGCTTCAAGGTATGTTGCAGTTTGCTCTGTTACTTGCAGCCACGTAATGTTCCATGTAAGCCTGATGAAAATTGTTATTGTAGGTCACCATAGACAAAGTGGTGGAGCTTGAGGCTCTACTCGTGCATAGCCTATTGAGGTATTTATTTTAATCTATTGGCTTCCAAGTTAATGCCATGGTTAAAATGCGCCACAATTTTGCGTTTACAAGAACGCCACACTGCATGTGCACTAACGAATACTTTCTGCCATTATAGGACATTGCTAGCTGCTGTTTTGCCGACATTAGTAATTTGGGTTCATCGCTTAGACGAGCTAAGGAACATGGATAACACGGCTCCAGTTCTAATACGCCGGTAACTGTCTACGTGGGGCCCGACCGTTTGTGGTTTTAAACTGTGTTGTACCCGCCTTTTCTCTGGGGTTCCGTATTTATTTGTGTTTAATATCCTTACTACTGACAAACCAACTGTTGATTGAGTTGGGGCTTTGAGGCGGCTTACTGTTTACGTTGCAGTGCGTGGTTTGGGATCTGGCTTGGCGTGGAGGTTGCTACGGCACCGTCAAAAGTGGTGCCGTTCTTTTCATTGCATGTCATAGCGTGTGTGTAGAAGTAGAATATTTGTGATTCACCGTGTCCGTATCTCTTAGTGCCTTTACAGTGCGTGTGTGTGTCTGCTGGCACCTTCACGAGTGAGTGACCTTTCGGTTCCACTTCCGGTAAGTCCTCCACCCTCCACGGACCCGTATCCGCACTCACTCAGTAGCGCCCCTAGTGGCGGGGAAGACCTACCGGCTGGCTTTGTATTTTTGGGGATCCTGTGGGTTTTTCTACTGTGGGGTTTTTTTCTTTTAGGATTGTAACGGATAAATTATGTTTTATTATTGAATCCACGTCTCTGCTTGTTCATTTAGTTGAACATACCTATGTGGGGATTGATTGTCAATCCTCCATTCTTAAAAATCTCCTTGGGCGTAATTCCCAAGGTGGTGTTATGCCAGGTCACACATACTTGATTCAAGATGTCGGAAATTATAAATTCATACATTTTTGTAGCAGGCTATGATCTGAACCAAGCATAAGATATCATTATAATTCCTTCAGATTCTAAAGACGACATGCATATCTGAAGATTGTTTTGAGGCATTTGTTTTTATCACCAGTAGCCAATAGTAATTGGTGATGCTGAACCCGCCCATAAAGCTTATAACCAAAACATAATTGACTCAAAACACTATCCAGGAAATGGAGTAAAGGTTTGCAAAGTGATCATAGGATGACTACGCTCTGAGAAAAATGGTCCGGCAATATCTTCCAGAATCAGGTTGAGAAAATCAACAGAGATAGAAATGGTAAATAATGATACAAATTTCACCATACAGATGGTGTAATCAGTCAAAAGGTGGTATTATCCTGAAAGTTGAATAGTTTAGGGATGATTTGCAGCAGTAAACAGAAAAGGGTAAATTTGCCTGAAATTTCTTCAGTGGGACAGAACCTTAATGAATACTACATGCATAAACTATTGCAAGTCATGTCATGTCTGTTTTGTACGAGACTGCCAGCTTACAGTGGAAATGTCCGTGGAAGGCATTCGACATTTACATTGAATGTAGCTGATCAAAGCTAGCATCACAACTATTCACTGGGTAAAGTCAATTACAAGGGCGAAGTTGAACTGGTGAACACACTTTGCATCCCCTCGCTCTCGGAATAAGGGGAGAATAGTTTTGCTCACTGCTGTCCCCTCAGTATGAAACCAATTTCAAAGAAAGCCCATTGGATTCTGCCAAACGGAGGGCATGCACAGATACGGGGGAGGTCAAACCACTCAAGCCAGCATACACGGAATTCCTGGGTGAGTGACAAGGCGCTACAGTTTGCTCGTCTATGGAGATCGTGCAGCGGTGAGGCGTGGTACGGTGGAGGCTTCTCTGAGAATGGAGCAGAAATGGTCATCACCGAGGGGGAATACAAGCAGAAGTGATGCTCCCAGACATACAGGAGGCCACGACCTAACATGGAGTCCTTGTTTCAAACGTCTCCACATTCAAACATCCACAGGCTCAAATGATACAATCGGTGTGCCCTTCAGCATGAACGCAATATAAGTATGCCTTTTCCAAAAGCAAAATGGCCCCATCTAAAACTAGTAGCAGTCTATTAATCTGCTGTTAAAACATGAGTTTTGGTTGACCAAAGGGAAAAGGTAACTGATTATCTACACGGGTGCTTAGAACATTCCAGAACTAAACTGTTCTTTGTTTTGGAGTGAAAAGACATTGGGATTAATTTTAATGAATTAAAATGAAATGTATGAGCAGTGACAATATTTTCTCGCAGAAAGGACAGGATAAAGTAGGGTTATATTCAATGTGGAAAGCATACAGTGTGGGTAGCAGCTTTTTAAAGTCACTCTCTCTTGAAAGCACTGTATACATCTAGGAAATTCTCAATGATTACTCTAGCTAAGTGTTCTTTGCTTGTGCAATACATTTGATTGATTCGATAATAAATTTTATGTAGCACTTTAGCAGTATTTCAATAGGTCATAACCAAGCTCGTAACATTAGCAAAAATAAACAAAAACATGAATAAATATATTTGGAACACATTTGGAACATGATGCAATTTTGCACAAGATGAACAGGGATTCATTGTTTTATTTTTCTGCACCAGGTTATTTCCCCAGTGGAAAAGTGGAAATCAAAATTTTTGTCACATTGTGTAACCTATACTATGGACCATATGTAATACGCCTTTTGCAATGATTTTCAGGTGCACATATGATGCATTATCCCCAGGAAACTCAGTGAGCACTTTATTAGGTATTTATTTTTATTTTTTAGAGTTCTACTGCTGTAGCCTATCCACTAAGAGTTATGATGCGTTTTGTGTTCAGAGATGCTCTCCTGCATACCACTGTTGTAATGTGTGGTTATTTGCATTACTGTCACCTTCCTGACAGCTTTGACCAGTCTTTCCAATCTGACTGATCTCTCTCAATAACAACATGTTTCTGCTTGCAGAACTGCTGCTCATTGAATGTTTTTGTTTTTCGCACCATTCTATGCAAACTCTAGAGGCTGATGTCAGCAGTTTCTGAGATCCTCAAATGACCCTTTCCGGCATTCCATGGTCAAATTGGACAGGTCTACCTGAGATCAATATGTGCAGTAGGGGAGACCTACTGGGTCAAGTCAGCATCCAGAAACAACTTTGTGTCAAAAGTTTGCGAATCCAACATTTGTCAAACTGTCTTGTAGAAATGGTCTTTAATGGTGTCTGTACTTACCGCATACGACACCATTTATATGAAATGAATGTCTGGGAAGAAATTGATAAGAGAAAGTGCTAAATCGGACTGAGTAAATGCATGGTCTACATGGAATAAAACATTACATTAAAGGTTATTGTGGCTGATTCGTTTATAACAGGCAGGGGAATTTGGAACACAGTGTTCCAACATGCTCCAGCATACTCCTGCAACTACTCCTGCAAGGCTCACAGTTTCTGTTTGCTTTTTACATGTGTCCAATCTATACCGTCTTATAACCCACAAGACAGTGATTTAAATGTTGTAAATTTTGGCTCTCTGGAAGTCACATATCATCACATTCTAAAAATACTTTGGTGAAAATTAGTACATTACTTTCATGGTGCTAAAACACAGATTTGTTAGTAACTTGTTTTAAAATCATTTTTAAATCATCCAGCCACTCACACATGAGAAACAAGTTGCTACATACATTTGTGAATGCAAACCCATCATTCTTGCGCAAATGCAACTCCACAAAATCCCCATGGTTCAACATGCCCCGTGTTAGTTTGTGCCCCAGTCTCCCCTACTGTATATCTATTGAACAGGTGTTTTCCCAAGATTTCAGTGCAGAGTACAGTGGAGTTCTGCAACCTGAAAGCATGAATTTCTTTCTCCCTGGCCAGTCAATCAGAACCACTATTGCACAGTAAGTGGGGTTTCCAATAAAATAAATAATCTAATTCAATCTTAGCACATTCAAGCTTTACATTTTGACACTGAATAATAATTTTTTACCAAAATATGTAACAATATGCCATCACAAGTGAACAAAAAAGCTGAATTAGTATTATGTATCAGAAACAGAGGAGGCTTACATTTAAACTGCTTAAATTGGTCATTAGTCTTAACGGGTTATTTAGGTTGATTAAAATCACACCACAGTAGTCCATACCCATCAGAGAGAAATTTAATTTGTGACTAAAGCTGCAGAGTTCTTTCTCGTTATGTCACAGCACAGTATTTATGTGGTAAGATAAAATTGAAAGTAAACAATTTAATCACAACAAAGAATGTGCTGATCTAAAATAGGAAAGCAACAATCTGGGTCTGTTTTCAGAATAGTCTATATCAGGCTCACTAGTTTGTGACTTTGTTTGTGAATGTACATGAATCTATGGTGGCTCTGAAGTGCAAAACACAAAAACAAACATAAAAAGCAAAAAATAAAAAAATGTTTGGCCCTGAGGTACAGATGCAACATACAAAAACAAAGATGTGCAGCCCTGAAGTGCAAAACACAATTACAAAAAGAAAATGCAAAAACATAAACTTTCAAACATACAAAAACTAGCAGCCCTAAGGTGGAGATGCAACATACAAAAACAAAAACTAGTAGCCTAGAAGTGCGAGTGTTTGTTCTTGTTTTGACCTCTGACCTCCACTCTAAGTGGTGCCCCTTTAGGGAGGTGAAACCCGTGGGCTAGGTTACAACCAAGGTGTTCATTGATATGTTAGACTCCCTATTTTTAGGATGGGGTTCTACCAAGAAAATCACGACTGATAATGGGCCCCAGATGGTCTCACACAAACTGCCCTCCTACCTGGAAGAGAAGGGGATCCGCCATATTCACACCAACCCAAGGGTAACCCAATTGGGGGGGTCACACCTCACCCAAGGGTGCACGTTCAGGGCACACCTCACCCAAGGGTGCAAGTTCAATACCAGCCTCCTCCAGACACTGCTACACCATGGCACCACCCCACACGCCACCACTGGAGTCCCCCTAGCCTCCCTCATGCTGGGACTGGAGCTCTGGATAGGCTCTGCCCTGCCCTGGGCTAAGCGCTCCCAGTTTAAGCCACATTCAACACACATCAAAGCTAGATGAAGAACCGGTTCAACCAGACACGATGAGCCAGGCCATCTGATATTGCCGCTTACGACTGGTTCAAATGGCAAAATGGCAGGCATTTATATAGCGCCTTTATCCAAAGTGCTGTACAATTGATGCTTCTCCATTCACCCATTCAAACACACACTCACACACCGACGCCGATTGGCTGCCATGCAAGGCCCCGACCAGCTCGTCAGGAGCATTTGGGGGTTCGGTGTCTTGCTCAGGCACACTTCGACACAGCCCGGGCGGGGGATCGAACCGGCAACCCTCCGTCTGCCAGACGACTGCTCTTCCTGCCTGAGCCAATGAGACGACTGCTCTTACTACCTGAGCCAATGAGACGACTGCTCTTACTGCCTGAGCCAATGAGATGACTGCTCTTACTGCCTGAGCCAATGAGACGACTGCTCTTACTGCCAGAGACATGTCGCCCCCTCAGGATCTGTAACACCAAGCAAGAGCGACTGCTCATGCTCTGTTGATGGGGATACTATAGAGTACCATTAAGCAATGATTGACCTTGACTATAAGGGTATGAAACTAAGGCATGCCCAGAAAATGTATCCCACACAGCTCTTCACTGTTGGACCAATCATGCGGATCCATTCTTTGCTTGTTGCTTGTATTGCTTCACATACCTGATACATATTGTAGCCTGGAAATCTCAACCTGCGCTTTGTTTTACGTCGCTCTGGATAAGAGCGTCTGCTAAATGCCTTGTAATGTCATGTAATGTAATGTAAAAGGAAGCCTAGGATCACATGAAATAACCAAAGTATTGTTCTTCTCAACATTTCTTCTCATTCCACATCAATTTTCTCTATGCTTCTGCTCCAACAGGCAGACCTGACAAATTTGACCAGTAGCTTCATCCATCCATCCATTATCTGAACCCGCTTATCCTGATCAGGGTCGCAGGGGGGTTACATTGGGCGAAAGGCAGGAATACACCCTGGACAGGTCGCCAGTCCATCGCAGGGCACACACACCATTCATTCACACACTCATGCCTACGGGCAATTTAGACTCTCCAATCAGCCTAACCTGCATGTCTTTGGACTGTGGGAGGAAACCGGAGTACCCGGAGGAAACCCACGCAGACACGGGGAGAACATGCAAACTCCGCACAGAGAGGCCCCGGCCGACGGGGATTCGAACCCAGGACCTCCTTGCTGTGAGGCGACCAGTAGCTTCATCTCGCATGAATTTATTGCTTGTGAATTCTGTATCAACAGCACAAATTTGTTTGGAGATATTCATATATTTTTTAGATAATGTATTGAAAAATGTCATATTGATTAACACTGATGTAGCATTCAGAATCTGAACAACACACTAGTTTGTTGTTCAGCTGCAGCTGCCACAGATACAAACTATCCTGGATGAAATCTCAGGAAAGCTGAGTATGGTTCGCAACATCAATGAAAGTACAACCCAAGCTAATATTGGTCAGTGTTCTGTTTGTTACAATCACTAAACTAACATGCATATTTCAACTTTGCTTTTTCAAGCCCAGTTACAGTTTGTCCCCAAACATAAATGTCCTGTTTAATGTTACATTTTGAGTATGTACAGAATAGCCAGTGCATTGTGTTCATAAGGACAAATCACATAATGGTTAATGCAAAGGTAGACTACTTGGATTGGATCTCCATTTTATGAATTTCAATTCTTCCCGTGATTCTTCAGAGTAAGGCTGTGCATTCTCTTTGTCTCCAAGACGTAAAAGAAACACAAAAGATGAGAGGCTGAAATACTGGATGTCCATTCTTTCAGCTCATATTCAGTCATCTGAGACTCATGAAAGGAAATGATTCAATTGTGCTGCTAGAAAAAAAGTTAGCTTCCCAGTTTGATAATGAACATCAAAGCCATCTTGTATCCGAGAGAATTCAGAGAACATTCACAGCATTGGTCCACTGTCATTTCTAAATCTGGGACACCTCTGATATCATGCAGTAAGCACCTACTCAACACATGAAAGAGCCACTCTGCAGTACATGTTGCTTTGGATACCTACAGTATATTTCTGAAAATGTACCTGACTAACCTTTCTTTCTTGGCAGCATTGTCATTTCCAAAGCAGGGTTAGACAAAATGGCTCCACAGAAATTATTGTAATGCAGCTAGGATCCTTGGAATTTAAATGCATAAAGTAGAGGAATGCATCAATTCTCAATACAGGAGAAGGCCCAAAAAAAATAAACATTGATATCATTATTATTATTAATGTATTTATTTGAAGATCAGGACAAACATTTGAAATCGCGAGTCATGCATTTTGCCATTCGAAAGGTCTTATTTTACAAAACAGAATAAACATATGGACAAATCATAACTGCTTTTTGAGACATATATACACTCAGCACCCTTCATACAAATGAAGAAAAAAAATGAAGATCTTATGTTTAAACATATGGGAAACCTATTTCCTTTCCATAGATTTACTCTCAATGTTTTTTTATTGAGCAATTTCCGTTATTTTATTCTTAGCACAGTAAGAGCAATAATAAAAAAAAAAACATTAAAAAAACATAGAATGGTTGCAAACTTGCCGGGATTGGAAGGAAAGTGCACATTGTCCCCCAGGAGGGTAAGGAACATGGTGAGGGAGGCCAAAAAGAACGGCGTTTAAGAATGGCAGAGATTGGTTGCATCATGGGGCACCACTTCAAAATGAGCCATAAAATGATGCCATGTACCATTTGTAAGGGTGGCCTAAAAAAAGCTCTTACTGAGCATAAGAAATAAAATGAAGTGCCTGGAGTTTGCCAAACGTCCTAGGAATTATCAACTGGGAACTGGGTGCTATGGTGCAGTGAGAGCAAAATTGAACTTTTTTTGGACACATTTGGCAGCAAAACAGGAATGCATACAAGGAGAAGTAACGCATACCTGCTGTAAGATATGGCAGTCGGTCATTGATGGTTTGGGGATGTTTTGCTGCCAGTGGTCCAAAGGCTCTATTAACCCTTTTCACTATGCCCCCCGAGAGGGAAATTTCCACCTATTTTGTCCTAGTCCTATGAAAGTGTCAATATCACAACAACTATTTACTGCACACACACGGTGAAAGAATAAGCTTTTTCCATGCAGATCAGAGCATGTGCATACAGTGTTCACAAAAGATACATTAAAATAAAATAAAATAAAATGGCAAAACACCTTGTTTTTATAGTTTACCGGGAAAGTTTACCAATCAGGTTGGCCTTGCTAGGAAGCTGAGATTTCCCAGCAGGACAATGGCACCAAACATGCATACCAATCCACATAGAAATGGTTAACTGAAAACGACATTGATTTTCTGCAATTACCATCTCAGTCTCCTGATTTACTGTAAATCCCGTCAGAAACTTGTGGTCTGAACTGAAGAGGGCAGACCACGAGCACAAACCCAAGGATATTAATGATCTTGAAAAGTTCTGCATGGAGGAATGTTGAAAAATCTCTCCAAATGTGTTATCTAACCGTATCACAAATTATAGGAAAAGTCTCATGGCTGTCATCTTTGCCAGAGAAGATTGCAGGGGTGCCTTACAATAATTGGGGAACCAGTTTTTTGGGGAAATCATTATTTTATTTGGAAAATCTAAAACTTGCTTGATAGCCTTGCTCCAAATTGAACAAACAATGCAATAAGAATACATGAGGAGGGGGAGTTCATTAGTATTGCCGTTTGATTGTTATGCCATTGTAACAGCTATGAAAGTGCTTGAGTGGATGAGCATTGTTTCCTTTTCTTAAGCATTGTTTGAATTCAGTTGTCTATGGCTTTTAGATTACAGAGCGCCTGATGAATGCGATTGTGTTACCATGAATAAAGGGAGGTGAAAGCAACAGAATGATACAACTTCTTGCTTCTTGCAGTACTTGCTGCAGGTCTTATTGATACTGTTCAGGGATACTTTCCTCTTCCATGCTAAAGGATGCGACAACCAGGTGCATGAAAGAGTGCCCGTGATTACATTTTGGTCACAACTACAGGCTCGCAAGTTCTGGCACACCGACAGTGTAATGACCGTCCCACAGAGGTCAGGACAGCGGAGACTCTGAGCCCCTTCAGGTGCAGACTGCACCTCTCCCCAGCCCTCTCTACCGCTCTGAAATGTCTGATTTGAATAGACCTACAGTATGTCCGTTATTGCACTTTTATATACTCGTTTTATTATTGCTCCTATCATATTTACCAGGACTGCTGTGTTTGTTTAGTTTTGTCTCAGCAGGTTACTCTACAGGGTTCATGTTCTTATGTGGTTACTTTCAGCATTTGGACTTTCTCAGGTTCAATGCACTTGTAAATGCTTATGCAATTGTTGTACGTCGCTTTGGATTAGAAGGTCTGCTAAATGTTTGCAATGTGATATCTAAATGAGTATCTAAATGATTGCCTTTGTGAAATGTCTGAAGTCTAAAAGTCAAACAGGATTCTGAATGCTACTACACATCTGGGTGTGCTACTGTACTGCACACCAGGTGCACATTCACATCAGAGGCTAATATTGCCAATATTAAAGCCTGGATGACTTTTAATTTTCTGCTCTCAAAACTCAGATAAAAGTGAAATGGTGGATCAAAAAAAATGTATGTAATCTTCCTTTTTGTCTAGACGATTGCTTCGTACCAAATGTGGCTGTGAAAGACCTTGATATCACCTTGATGTGCTTCCTCAGGAACAGCGCCAGATATATTCAATTAAATCTGTGGACACATGTGTACTCTCCTTTGGCAACTTGTGACACTCAAAACACTAAAATTATATCAAGATTATAATGAAACACAAGTTCTAGCTTTCTTCACCAAACCAGTTTGTGAATTTTAGCTATCTGTACGATGAATTTGCCAAACTGTGTGTGGCAATTAACAGGGTCCAATCAGCGTCGGGCAAGTGAAGCACCACACACTCTTTTGTATCGTTTGTCTGGATGTGATGAATGACACTAAATACATGACTTAGTATGAAAGGATTTTTAATGTAGGCCAAGTAATTGAGTCGTTAGAATCAAAAATATGAAGAATACTTGTTTCATCTCATGGTGGTAATATAGAGAGTGACTTTTTGCACTCAGTATGCCTTGTGAACTTCAGACAAACAGGAAAGTAAGTTTCAGAGACAGGCACAAACATGGCCTCACCACCACAGACAGAATGAGACAGGCACAAACATGGCCTCACCACCACAGACAGAATAAGACAGGCACAAACATGGCCTCACCACCACAGACAGAATGAGACAGGCACAAACATGGCCTCACCACCACAGACAGAATGAGACAGGCACAGACATGGCCTCACCACCACAGACAGAATGAGACAGGCACAAACATAGCCTCACCACCACAGACAGAATGAGACAGGCACAAACATGGCCTCACCACCACAGACAGAATGAGACAGGCACAGACATGGCCTCACCACCACAGACAGAATGAGACAGGCACAAACATAGCCTCACCACCACAGACAGAATGAGACAGGCACAAACATGGCCTCACCACCACAGACAGAATGAGACAGGCACAAACATAGCCTCACCACCACAGACAGAATGAGACAGGCACAAACATGGCCTCACCACCACAGACAGAATGAGACAGGCACAGACATGGCCTCACCACCACAGACAGAATGAGACAGGCACAGACATGGCAGCACCTCTGCACCCTGCTGAGGAAACGGGCCTTGGCAGGAAGCCCCTGAGTGACCATGCCCTCAGGCCTGCATCACCCTCCTGCCAGGACCTCCACTGAACAACCTTTTCAATCAGAAAGGACTTCACTCTGCTGTCTGGAGTGGGAATGACTTCCCAACATCATGCATTTTCATAGTAGATCCTCTTTAAAAAACATGCAGTTCTGGTGTGCACAATATCAGTCATACAATCATCCTGTCGACAGGGTAGACTTGCACTGATGCCACGGGGTAAGACTTGCCCCTGATGAATAGTCCATTGCTCAATGATGTTCAACTCACGCATCTTTAGGATGTTATTCTTTAAAAACAAATGCAAAAACTTATACAGTTCAGTTTTCTACAGTTCTACAGATACACAATTTGAAAAATTAATTTTGTTCAGCAGTTACTTTTTTCTAAGACCGTAAGAGCAATTGTTGATCCAGTTCAAGTAATTTATCTTGTTTATATCTGTTTGTTTATAAACAGTGATGCATATTGGGGTACTTTTTCTTAGATTTGGTTATTGCCAGTCCTCCAGAATTTATTCTATTTAATATTGTAATTGACATTTATTTTCTAGTTCACTCTTTTGAGCAAGGTTTTGACACTGCTCGCAACAAAAATATTGAGCTTTAAATTCCAAGCACATTTTTCTCAGATCAAATTCCTCAATTATGTCAAATCTCTGCCCTCTCCAGTTATATCTCTTTCTTGAGAAAGCCTTTCTCGTTGACCTCTGAATCCCTGCCTTAATACATTTTTAATGCATGTTTGGCCTGTGTTACAGTAATTGAAGGCAATTTCTTGTATTTCTGGTAGAATATCAGTATTGCATTTGGAATCTCAATTGGTAACCCCCCTGGCTACAAACTTGATGCCCTGAATATATTCCCCATTCATTCATATCCAACTCCTGCAAAAAGTGATTAAAAAAAAGTTACGTATTTCTGTCTCCAAAGGTTATTTAAATGTAGAATCTAATTCCCTTCTGACTTCTTCTTCTTCTTCTTCTTCTTCTTCTTCTTCTTCTTCTTCTTCTTCTTCAGAACATGAATTTAGGATATATTACAACTAATTTTACCAAAAACTTTTTGACTAAATACAAATGAATGCTCTCACACGCATGCACATGCACAGACACATTAATGGCATAAGTCGGAAGGCATATGGAAGAAATATCTATAACCTTCGCATTGGATACAAAATTGAGATGGGGGTTGGGTCAATATCAATGCCAACAGAGTGCAATCTGCAATCCAGTTCACTTGCCATGTATTTGGCCCGATCCACATCATAATGATGAGACCGCCAGTGATCTGACAAAGCCACTAACTATCTTTCAATGTGTTTCTGCAGTTTCAGACACATTTGTCTTCTGACCTTGAGATTTTATTTCAGCTCACTGGCTTTAAATTGAGATTGCAGAAATTATACAGGCACATTAAACACAGGAATGTCCACATGAACCCATTTCATGTTATGATGAAGATCAATATTTTTGCTGTCTATTCTAATGAAATCATACCTCGGGTCTTGTGAAAAGGGTCAACGATGCAGAAAGGGTTTTTGTGACTTCAGGGCAAAATAATGGGAACTATAGAAAGGCATCTATAGGATCTCATCTATAGGGCAGAATGCCTGATAATTGCAAACAGTAATTGCTTGCAGTGAGAAAAAAAGATATTGCAGTACCCATTCTGATAGTGATGTTTAGTGAATGTGTTAGAAAAAATGTAATCTATCCAAGTTATGTCAAAGTTAAAAACAAATTTGCTATAGATCTTGATTTAATACAAGTCTTGGCCTGAAACCCAGCTTGTCTATGCTGTGCATGTAATTATGTGTCAGGGCTTAATATACGGTAAGACACTGTACTGTCTCTACTGTCATACTAACTTTATACACAACAGGGTTTTATCCTTTGTGGACATGTGAGTCTTCTTCAGTTTAAAGATGACGCACCTACATCAACTCTATGGCCTTGGTTTATAGGTCGGAAGACATCAGAGTAGCTAAAATATCTATGAATTTTGGATACACTGTAAAATATTGATAGGCGTCAATGAAAAATTTACAAAGATGTCGTGAGTGGGTTCTAAAAAAGCCTTTGTTAGACCTTGGGAAGCAACCCTTGGCTTTACAAATAGTTAATGAATAAATGAAGCTGGGAATCTCCTGAAGCAGACCTTTAGAAACAGGTCATTTGGCTGGGTCTCGACTTGGCAGGTCACGTCTCTGACCTGACACCGTACAATATTTGGAAGTCTGAATAGGAGAATAGCTAATATGCCGTTGAGACATCCTGCTTTCTGATTCACCACAACCTATTCTAAATCCTCGGGTTTCAACAGTGGATCTGCAATCGCAATCTTAACCTGAACTGTAGGGCAGCCTGTACAGTAGGGGTTAAGGGACATGACTTGGGCCCACAAGGTCGGTGGTTCTAATCCCGGTGTAGCCACAATAAGATCCGCACAGCTGCTGGGCCCTTGAGCAAGGCCCTTAACCCTGAATTGCTCAAGTGGAGGATTGTCTCCTGCTTAGTCTAATCAACTGTATATCACTCTGGATAAGAGCATCTGCCAAATGCCATTAATGTAATGTAATGTATTGTAATGTTAACCCCAGATCCTAAACTCCGATTATTGTGATTGATATCTGAAACCACTGCAATCTACATAAAATGTTTAAATATAAAAACATTTAGCCAATGATGGGGGTGCCCTGGATGCCTTTTTAGGTCAAGGTGACAGTCCTCAAATCCGAAAAGGTTGAGAACCTCTTTGCCAAACTAAATTGTCAAGCTGTGAGCAGGGTCATTCCCTTAAATTTCAAAACAGGTATAATATTAACTTCTGTTAATAGACACCTGTAAATTGATCAGTATCAACTGTTTTTGTACATTTGGTATTGATGGCAGTGCTGAGATTTATGCTGTTGAAGAAAAGGTGGAGACGTGTGATGAGTCAGATGGATAAGAAGCCAAATTACAGGAGAGCCCAGCAGCTGCAGCTTCACATGATAAAGTGCATTAGAAACTGTACAGTATTTACATACTTGGTGAGCTGATGAGAAGAAGCAGCTTTGTAGGAGTACCAACAATAATGTTTCGCTGGTATACATTATTTATACATTTTATGAATGTGTCTGGTGTATCCTACAAAATGAACACAACTAAAGTATTAATTAATTAGCACAGTGCTCCATATTATTTATGCATCAATGGTGAGGAAAGTTTTAAATAACAGAATATTTGTTTTTCTGTCTTCCTAAACAGGCTGTCTACAGAATGGCTCATAAATAATAATGCAAGGGCTTGGAAGTACCTGAATAGACTACCATTCACCAAATCACAACGTCTAATTAGAGAATCATAAGCGTCTCCATTTCTAAAGTTCCTTTATGGATGCTGTGTATTATATTCTTCTTGAAGCATGTACAGCATTAGCAACCGCAGTGTCTTTTTGAAAAACCACCTGAATTGGTATCGGTAAACAAGGGTCTGTAGGGATATCCTTTGAAGAGCACTTGATAGACGTTTTCTGTGGGACCTGGAGTGACAGCTATGTGTCTGTCTGGAGACGGAGATAAAGAGAGAACTAAACGGCACATCTCCAGCGGTGCTTTCACTTCCCCTGCCTCGTGACGCCTTAAAGAGATTGAGCCTTGGAATTTTCCAGAACAATCGAGTGCACACCTCCCGCAGAGGAAGACGCGGGAAGATAACATCGAACACACGTTGAGGGGAAACTCAAAACGTGTCCCCAGGTTTTCGGCATATCGAGAGCCTTATGTTCCACAGTCAGTGCTTCACAATGTTGGGTTCAATGTGTTACCTCATAACATTTTCTCACTTCATGTCTTTTATTTGACGAACCAGAACTTTACATATTTTATACAGAGACACGTTTACAAAGCTATTTTCTTTGTGGGTGCATCATTCTGGCTTTTCTTTTAGGTATAACCAAATACACATTTCCCTGCTATATGGACTCTTGTGATCTCAAGGCACTGTCTGTTACATATGTTTCTCCTACAGATATAGGGAAGGGAAAGAGAATAAATGTAATTTGCATTCCCTCAGTGTTCTTCTCCTCTTGCTCCAGCTGCAAGGACAATATATTTTGTGCAACAAGCCCCACATTTACACGCCCTGCACCACAGGACAAAATGTACAACCCAGCATGTTTTTCTTTTTTTTCTTTTACACACTGTTTAATCCTTACAAACATGAACAAAAAATAAAAAAAATAAAAACTGTGAATTTTTTGTCCGTTTTTCACAATCCAAAATTAACACAGAGCCAAGAATCCTTCACTGCCAAGTGTGGTCAAAACAAATGACATCCAGGACTGATTCTCCCCGGACGCGGCACTAGCCAAAGGCAGATAAATTAATCGGTCGCTGCCAGAGCCTGACTGGCCCGGTGCTGAAAACCGGTGAATCCCGCAGCACCGGAGGATTGAACCACGCTGATGAAAAGCCAAGCTGGTCTCTCAGGCCCCAGCACACCCTCCACCCCCTCCAGCCTCTACGGATGAAAGAAGGAAGAAGACGATATCAGAGAGAAGAGGACAATCGCAATAAACAAACAAAAACACACAAAGAAAGAACAACGGGGCAGGGTCCTCCGCCATGATGCAGCTGAGCGAAGCGCTAAGCAGCTTCTGTGGGCCGCCTTTTTATCCAGGCGCACGGAAGAAAGCTAACAGTGCGATGTGTGTGTGTTTGTTTGTGTGTGTGTGTGGATTTGTGGATGTGTGTGTTGTGTGTGTACGGATTTGTGCTGCCAAGAGAGTTGCATCAGTGCTGAAAACAAATAATTGATAGACCTCACATATTGTATTTTCATAATTAGGAAAGTAGAGGCATATACAGTACTTTACAAGTTGTTCACGGGCAATTATGGTAGACTTATTAAAAAGGCAGAACATTTTTACTTAGCTCTGATTAATAAATCACAGTAGAAAATCTGTTGATGAGCAACATCAATGGAACCAACTAGAATGTATGATAATGAAGATAGATAATTAGATGTTTTCAAAGTAAATGAAAATGTATACCATTAAGTGGGAAAATGGTACAAATTGATACTCCAGACAGCACCGCTCCCTGAACTAATAGTCATAGCAACATCAACACATCATGTTTGTATAAGGTGTAGTCCGTAATTATTTGGACATTATTTGGAATTTCATTGATTTTTTAAAATATTTTTTTAAAGAACTAGGTCAGCTGACTCTGCATAGCATTGGATATACACTCAATGAGGACTTCATTAGGTATTTATTTGACTTTTTTTTTTTACTTCTACTGCTTTAGCCTATCGACTTAGAGTCATGACGCGATGTGTGTTCAGAGATGCTCTTTTGCATACCACTGTTGTAATGTATTTGCTTTACCGTCACATTCCTGTCAGCTTTGACCAGTCTGGCCATTCTCCTCTGACGTCTCGCATTAACTGTCTGCAGAAATGCCTTGTTTTTGTTTTTTGCACCATTCTTTGCAAACTCTAGAGACTAGTGTGACTCCTGATCCATATCTACATGATTGTATGCATTGCACTGCTGCCACATAATTGATTGATTAGATAATCGCCTGAAATAAAGTGCTCAGTGAGGGTATATATAGCCATATTGGGTGATTTGTGTAGGAATTACACCCCTTTTTATGCATAGGTCCTCCCTTTTTAGAGCACCAAAATTAATTGGACAGTTGGCTGGTGGGCTCAGTAATTGCAAAGGGGCTGGTAGGCCAAGGAAGACCTCTACAGTTGATGACCAAATAATTATCGACATAATGAATAAAAATCTAAAAACACCTGTATGATAGATCAGCAACACTCATCTACAAACATATTTACAGAGGCTACACTGCAAGTTCTCGAAAAAAAAAGGTCTTGTCGGCAGGTCAAAGTGTGCAAGCTAAAATGAACTGCCCAATAATCAAAGCACCCACCCCCTTCCCCCTCATGGTGGTGGGTGTGTTATAGTTTGGGCATGTATAGCAGCCATATGTGTGAATGGTGCTTCATCCCACAGCAAGGCAATGATCCCAAACACACACCAGTGCTCTCTTTCTTCCGAATGACGTTCCAAACAGTTTGTTGTGGGACACCTGTTGTTTGACCTCTGTGTCTGAATGTTTTTATTTTTATTATCTCACAGCCTCATTCATAATGGCTTCTTTCACTGTTATTGGCTTTAACTTGGGTCCTCCAATTGGCAAACATCAATAACTGATTATGAAAGGCAATCAAAAGCCTAGAATCATGACTAGATACTGAAAGGTTTCTTACCTGCACTAAACAAGCAATTGAATACACCTGACTAATCAGAAACAGCAGAGAAGCCAGCTGTCCAATTACAACCAAGTATGTGCTGGAGGCCAAAGAACAGAAATTGTCCAGAAATATTTGTGAAATCCAAAAACTTCTGGATTGTACTGTATGTATCTTGCGGTTCGTATAAGAGTCGATGTGACCAAAATACTTTCATTTCAGAACCCATTCATCTTCCCCTCCAAACCAGTTTACTTGATTAATCAATTATGATCCCAATTTGACAGTATATTTTATTTCAGTTTATTTATTTCAGTTTATTTCAGACAGACATATGTTGATAAAAACTAGGTAGATGTGAGAAGGAAAATAGGAAGCACAGATATACTCTAAAAATAAAAGTTGATTGCTACACTAATTCCAGTTGAATCAAAGCAGGACATAGTTCAGCTTTTAGACATGGAGGGAAACAACACTGGTTGTATTTAATTAAGCTGTAATAGTCTGTCATTTACTTAATACCCAAAGAAAAGAAACACAATGCAAATCGTTGCCTTACTTGTATTTTCTTTTTTGAGGCAAGGGAGTGAATCATTTGAGAGAGTTGAGAGAGTACACAGCACATAGCTAGCCAATATATGCATTGCATTGGAAGAAAAAAGTACTGATCTGTGAGACCCTTTTTAACAAGTTCACTGACTCAGGAAGCTATCCACCTTTCAATGTCCTTACAGGGCTTGTATTCATACATTCTCTCAGAATAGGTGTCCAAATCTAGGATCAGATTTCCCTGTCCATATCCCTACTAATCTATTATGGGCTGCAATGAAAGCTGATCCAAGATCAGCACTTCTACAATGACATGCTTTATGAATATGGGTCCATGTTGTTTCCCTTGTAAACAGTCCAGGGCTCAATATGTTCAGTGCCCAGAAACTGCAGACTGTAACTCATTCTCAATGGTCTGCATTTGTCAGGACAGATGTTTATTAAATCTAAGCCTATGTACCTAGAGTCACTCTATTTTCATCTTAATCAAGGTAATTTTCTGGGATTTAGGAGTAATTAATCAGATAAAGGTAAATCAGTTAAAACAAGCTTGGAGTCATGCACTAAATTATGGCATTAACTGAACTGATTATGCTGAACAGTACTGGTAATCACAGGCATGTCTAAAAGCCTTTATTGTACATATATGCACTCAGTGCACTGTATACAAATGTGCATCCATTATCATGCACATACTGGCATTTTTCATACAGCAAGAGAATGTCAGTCCATGATGGAGGGCTTTGTTTACCACATGGCAGGTGCGTGAGTTTAGCTGTCAGATTATAAGGACAGTGTATCTTTCATATTGTAAGTGACACTGTCTCCTAACCAGACATTTATTATTTGGGTTTTCACATTTTGTGGTGTCAATAATATGCTGCAGTTTAATAAGGAATATTTAGTAAAATATTTCCAGTTTGGTAGAAATACCAAATTATTTGTTTTGCAAATTATTCGATACAGACATATTTATGGAACCAAATATCCCACCTGGTTATGAAGCTATGACTGGCCATTTTTACTACTACATATTTGCTGGGACTATACCCAAGCAAATGCCATCTTGAATGACTTCTTATTGTTGTGTAAATGCATTGCTAGGTTATTTTGGTACCAAACTAATGTGAAACATGGTAATCTTCTTGTACGGGGTTTCCTACCCTTTCCATCAAGCACATGTCTGATCATTTATGTGTCCAGACAAATATATATGCAGATGTTTTGTATTTGGTGAGATTTCAGAACACCTGAGGACATCTGAATGCAGTTTTGGGAAAGAACAGTACAGAAGTTGACATCAAGTAGTTCTGGGTTGGTCATTTACTTTGAAGATTGAGATATTCAGTGCTAAGCTATAAAAGCACGAGGCATTTTGTATTGTTTTTCTGTGTGTTTTTGTGTAAATGCTACATGCTCTGACATGAATTTGTTTTGTCTCACATTTCTGAATGGTACAAGCCTCTTCTTTAAGTTTTTTTATCATGTGTTTAAGTCTTTTTAATATTAAGATTAAGTTCAAGTTCAAGTTTTCAACCATGTGTTTTTGGTAAACAGTTTTTGAGGAGATATTGAGACTTGTAAAGGAGCGGTACAAAATAGGTGGAAATTCCCCTTTAGGGAGGCAAAGTTGAAAGGGTTAATGGTTAACAATATTTGTCCTCTGATTCAGGAAAACAATATTTTCAGACATTGAATTTCATTATTTCTCTGCTATTCATTAGCAGACAGTAAGCAAACAAGGTCAAAATTGTTTCCATTTGAGTACACAGCTGCCAAACTTCTCTGACTATATGATTAATATATCCAAGACTGTTTGCCAAAATTCTGATTGGTCTTATTCAATTTAATTTGTCAACTTTGTCACAAACTGGATAAACCTTAAAACAATATCCAACTGTCCATTTGGGCAAGTGAGTCGTTTAATTAAGTAATGGGTTGCACAAGGTCAGTCATGATGCAAGATGTAATCAAATGTTTCAATTTCATAGAGCTCCTGCAGGAAAGTCTCTTATTTTTCCCTAATGCTTCACATGAAATAATGGCTGTGGTTCTTTAAATTAATCCCCATCATTTAAATTAATGTAGACCCTCAACGGAACGAGAAGAACGCATAGCAACTTACCAGCTGCTGCCTTTTGCAGTCCCCAACTACCCAATGTGCCCGAGTGGCTAGTTTAGATATTGATGTGCAAAGTCTGCCAAATGCCTGTTTTTTGGATCTCTGCCAGTTCTGCCAGTAAATACATTAGTATGGAAAATGTAAAGTCCAGCAGTTCTTATCATTCAAGCCAGGGGTTGTATACATGGCTTTGTTTGTTTGCTGTGTTTGAAGCATTCGGGGCATAACAGGGAAAGCCAACACTGACAAAAAACACTGATGTAATCTTTTTTTCTGTCTAAGTCCCATACATTTTAATAAGATGTTCAACAATAAGTGACATACAAATGACTTACAATGAAACACTAAACACTGGGTAATTTCCAAAAGATGTCACATTTATTGTGGAAGAAATAGATATTGTTTAAATGATGAATGATGCTCATACTGACATAATATACTGTACAGCAGTGTGAGTCTGTTTTCACTTCTGTTGCAAAATCAAGATTTCAGCCAGGATTCCTTCCACTATTGTCCATTACTGTCACGTTTCAGGTCTGTCTCGCCATGTTTTATGTTTATTCATTTTGTCTTAGTCTCGTAATTGTCTTATCATGTATTATGTTAGTCTAGGTTCGTCGTTGTTTAGTTTGTTTCTTGTTACGATTTATTTTCTTGTCATGTCTAGTTATGTTTCGTTACGATTTATTTTACCTTGTTATGTTGAGTGGTTATCGTCTTAGTTTCGTTTTGTGTTATGTTTTGATTTATTTTTATTGTTACGTAGACTGGTTACTGTTTAAACTTTTACATGTCTTTCCGCAAACCTTGCGTTCCGCCTTTTCTCTCTCTTACTGTCATTCACACCCTAATTGTTTCCATTTGTCTATTTACTAAAAACTACTAACGCTAGATCAGGATTGGGTAGAACTAACAAACTAATTATGTGTTCATGTTACCTTACGTTTCTCATGCATGTCATTTACTAATTTACTAATGCTAGGGCAGGATAGGTTTATTACTAATGATTACTAATTACCTTGTTAAACTTGTCATCTATCTTACCTGTTTTTCATTTCCTTGCTGCTCTCTAAACTAATTGTCTACACCTGTCTACACCTGCATTTATTTCCCAGTCGCGCTACTGTTCGTTGCGAAATTGTCTGCCTCTTGTTTACAACGCAACTCTTGAGCATTATTACTGATTGATTCACGTTAAGATCCAAGCCTGTTTTACCGACCATTGCCTACCGTTTTTGTACCTTTGCCTCGCTGATTGTTTCATGGTTTCGACTTCCGCATCGCCCTCGACTACGACCCTGCCTGCCGTCCGCCTGTACTTCTGCCCCGCTGACAGCTCTCCTGCTACCGGACCTTCCTGCACGTCTCCCGACTACGAGTTTGCCTCTTCCCTTGGCACCGTGCTTTTTGTTTGTTTATTGTTTGTTTGGCTGGATCTACGTGTATGGACTTTGCTTGTTCTGACTATGCTCCTGGGATTTGTCCCGAATAAAGCCCTGACGGGACTTTATCTAACCATTGTTTCTGAGTCGTGCATTTTGGGTCCAACCCCCACGCACCCGTCTCAATTACATTGGCTCACAAATTAAAGTCAAGAAACACATCACAACACAATGATGAGAACAGACCATTCAGCTCAACAATGCTGACCATTTTCCTACCACTCAATCAGAGTGTCGAACAGATTTAGCTATACGGTACCCTGCGGTAGATGGTAGCTGGTTGACCAGTTTAGATCAGTTCCAGGCTCAACATGGTTTAGCTAGTTGACAAGTTCAGACCAGCTCCCAGCTCGACATGGTTTGACCAGCTCAAGCAATGTTTTGAAACAGACCAGCTACCAGTACTACTTGGTTGACCCACACATACCCATCTAGACCGGCTTATGATTTTGCTTGAAAATTTAACTGGTCAAGCTGGCATAGCTGGATTTTACAGCAGGGTATCGGGGATTGTCAAATCATGGTCTTCAAGGGTCAAGAACTGCTGGTTTTACACTCTCCCAGGTGTGAAGACAGTCTGGCCAATCAGTAGCACTAATTGTTCAATTAATTACCCTGGGGAAAATAACCATTATTGAATTCTGATCCTAAAGAGACCAGTACACAATAGACATATACAGTAATCCACAATTAAAAGTCCAGAGCCTGCATGCATGCCATTGCTTCTTTGTAATCTCATATTGCAATTTTCCGATCATTACTCCACTCAAATGCATGCATTACTGTGTCATAATTACAGTAGATGACATTTATTAGCCCAGCATTGGTCTTGGCAGATTTTGACATCTGTGGCAATTTCTAACATGCGTCCCCAGTGACATAACAAAGGATTACTGTTTGTACTGTACAGAAGCACATTGATTTTTCAGCTGAATGACAGATTAATATTTTTGATTTTAGAGGCTCCGGGTTTTTATTTGCGAACCAACGGCCTATGGCCACAAGCAGCACTTGCAATGTCAGAGATGTCAGCTGAAATAGATCTGCTTACCGACAGGGCTCTGCAAGTCAATTATAACCCACAGGGGATGTGCCTGGTTTCAATGTATCGGATCGATACGGATTCGGTCTCGTCTCCTGAGGACGTCTTTCTCCTTTCTGCTTATGTGATATGCCATTTTAGCACATTACCTTGTCCTGCCCTGGGGCTGATGTGGTTCTGCTGGACCTCATGTCACAAACTGCCCAAACTGCCCTCAGTATCGGGTATTTGCTCCAGAATCAAGCTCTGGTTCAACTGCCCTACTTATTTTGACATACTGGGTAAAAGGTGAAACCTTCAGTGAGTGTTCTTTCTTTATGTGTTGTGGCTTTGTGAACGAGGAGAGGATAAGTCAAGGATGTCAGTACAGTGTATATGGAATGTCTGTGTACAGAACAGTGCAGTCATTGACATCCATGAAATTAGCACATTGGTAGATAATTACTCAAGGGCTATCAATATGCTATCCGGATAATGTTGATGAGGAACTTTGCTATTGACGAATTCTGGCTTTATAATTTAATGACATATGTGGGGGGGGGGGGGGGGGGGTCATGGTTGTATCAAGCTGTGTCAAGGAGAATTGAATTCCAGACTGAAATGGATAAGTTCCTCCTTACTACAGTATAACAGCAATGCTGTTTTTACAGCAAAACTTCACAAAGTTGCAAGAAAGGCAGCATAAGGTCTTGGTTTGATTTGCCCTGCTCAAGCCATTGTGACAAGTTCTAGCCTGGCCATCAACAGAAATGTTCTACACTGGTATGGGTGGCCCTGGATTCAATCAACATTTGTCTTTCACCTTGACTTAACATGAACTCACCATGTTCTGAACACCAAGTTAACTCAACATGTTCTGAACAGTGCAACTTTCATGATGAATAACTAAAAAATTACTTTCAGATCAGCTGTGGTTTTTGCGTGTGTGTAAAGTATTTTGTAAAGTAAGTCACAGACACGATTGATTTCTGCATACAGTGACATGGTAATAGTGCTCCTCTGTGTCATTGTGGTGGGGAAGCAGTTGCTAATGACTTTCAGCCGAGAGTTGACTGAAGAAATGCATTTCAGACAGTAGAATTATTGTTGAAATGGAAAATAATTACGCGAACTATACTTTTAAACCATGCATCATTATGCATGCTAGCTAGCTAGAAAACTCACTTCAAGTTCAATCAAGAAAGAAAATAACACTTTTTGCCAGTAGATGGCATCTGTGTATAAGAAATCGGGATAGTTACAGCTAAACAGCTAGTGGGCTGAATAGATTCTTTCAGAAAAGTTCTCAGCCAAGGGTTTCATTTTTAATGCATATTTATTATGACCTATCAACATATGAATTGAACCTCCCATTGTGAATACTAAGGAAATTAATCACAAAAAAATATTTTTAAGTGAATTTGCATTTGCTGAAAGCCTCAAAACATAGGAAATAAAAGTAATCAACATGATTTCTGGGTGAAACTATCATTGAGTGACTGTGAATGCACAGTAGTTGGCCATGACTGTGGTTAATTGGTTGATTACTTTTGGACAAATGTTAAAAATGATGTATAGACCCATATAGGTACATACTGTCAGCTATATATCTGCTGCTACACTTTTTTTGACATATAATGCGGGCGGCCTGTAGCGTACTGACAGAGAGGGACACGCAAGGTCGGTGGTTCTAATCGCAATAAGATCCGCAGCCGTTGGACCCTTGAGCAAGGCCCTTAACCCTGCATTGCTCCAGGGGAGGATTGTCTCCTGCTTAGTCTAATCAACTGTACATCGCTCTGGATAAGAGCGTCTGCCAAATGCCAATAATATAATGTAATGTAATGTATGCTATGTACCGACAGTTTGTGCGCAAGCTATGTTGAAAGAGTGATATGTTGATATGTGATATGATATGAGTCCCAAAGAGGACACATTCGACATGTTGGAAATAAATCATGCTTTAGAAAAGTGCAAAATAAGTATATTGCCTCCAACTTAAATCTTAAATCTTCAACAATCTGCCCAGTGGTGTTGTTTGAAATACAGTAGGCAATATACATGGCTGTAGCAGTTATACATGGCTGTAGCAGTCAGAGCTGTGCTCATACACCTTGATGGAGAACAGGTTGGTGTTAGCCTTAGGGCTGATCAATTTAATTTCCTGCCTTTTGAAGCTTTCAGCAAATGCAAGCATTTAATTAAAAACATTGTTTTTTGTGATCAATATGAAGTGCATTGTGTTCACAAACATGTTTGTGAACATCGAAAGCACTAATGTGTGAGACTACAAAAAAAAATAAAAATGCTTGCATTTAAGTGTGAATGAAAGTAAAGAAAAACGCTGATTGAATCCATGTCTTCCTGATGCAAAGTAACCTTTCAGAGTAGCGAGGACCTGCATTTCCATCAGCAGCATCTTCTTTCCGTGACCTTCAAGCATTTACCGGTACGCCCAAACCGCAGCTTGTTCTGCAAAGTACCCATGTTTGCCATTACCTGGCCGCTATTTTTAATGTTTTAAAAACCGAGGCGGAGATGAGAGAGGGTAGGGTTACAAGGAGGAACTCGGCAATCAATCAGCATCCTCTCTCCTCTCCAACGGCCTCTCACTCAGATCACTGCAACACGTATAAAGAGCTGCGTATTAGGTAACAGTGCTCCATTTAGAGGGCAATTTAAGGCACTCAGCCCCAGCCACTGAGTGAAAAGAAGTCCTGCCTCTTAATTAGCCCGTATCACCGTAACATAAAAATCCCAAATATTTCAAATATGTGAAAGACCCTCTTCTGTTGTTTTCCTCCCATCAGTAACCGCAGGTTGTAAAGGAATTTGGCTGTAAGGGTTGCTTTTACAGAGACGTGGTGTATGAACTCATGGGCTTGTGTTTCCAGCCGGAGGGACTCGAGTGTCTCCATTACAGCTCGACTGAGACAGCGCAAACCGGATTGTGGACTTCTTGGACCAACATATTGTTCTGGAAATAAAGAAATAAAATGGCAGTATGGATAAATAGATAGATAAATAAATAAACCAAGTCTGTTCAAAGGATGACTGACAGGGGTAAAACATGTGCCTCGAGAGGAAATGTGTGTTTTCATAATGAGGCTTAATTTGAGCTCCTGAACTGTGTAAAAAAACTAATCACTGGCAATAACTGTTTCTAAACCACTTGATTACAGAATATTGTATTCATTTCATTCATTTTATCTGAATAAAAACATATTTATATATTTTTTAATTGTGTTATTTAGAAATGTGTACATGGGCATTGCATATTAATAAAGGCATGATAAAAAATTTAAAAAAAATTGGTACGTAACTTGACCTTCACAATGTTTGCTTTTCTGGCCTCGCTTAAAACTATTGAGAATACAAAACTGTCATTTGGACCACAATGACTGTTGTCTCCAGACCAGTACAGCTTGGATTCAAAGGTGGGTCAAGTGCTGCTCTAAGCCATATCTGCCTGAAAATTACCATAATGCTAAATTATGTTAATTAATATTAATATGCAGAAAAAGTATGCTAATGAATATTATGCTAATGAACAACTCCAGCCTTTGAATAATTTTATGGCCATAACTACAGCCATATGTGATTGCTTTAAAAGTAAAAAAAAAAAACATAACTGTGATTTAGTTTACTTCTTGATTTATTTTGCATTGTAAAGTTCCATCTTTAATGCATTTAATGATGACAAAAAATGTATATGGCACCATTTGATTCTGAATACAGAAGAACTCCAAGAGTACACCGCAGGGTGCCATGACTGCATGAGAGAGTGCGCAGACTTTACTCATCAGAATGGAATTGTTCCCTCTCCGCTTCAATTTTCATTCCAATTCCAAGCGCCATTATAGTCCTGAGGTACTCAAAAAGTGTGTGCACCTTGCCATTCTGCGCTATGGTGTAACTGGTTTGTTCATGTACAGTGTGATACATAAGTATTTGGAAAGTGACACAATTTGTGTTGTTTCAGCTGTGTACTCCAGGATATGTTCATTTGGGAGGATGAGGTTAAAGTGCAGCCAGTCTGCTTTAATTTGAGGGTATTTACATACGGTGATGTGTTTAGGAATTACAGACCTTTTTACACATAATCCCCCCCCCATTATAGGGGGGAAACATAATGGCACAATTGGCAGCTCTGTTGTTTCTTGGCCAGCTGCATGTCTTTGCATCATTAGTCCATGCACAAGGAATCTAACAAGGTCTAGAGTTGATCCTAGGTGTGGAATTAGCATTTTGAGTCTTTTACTATTGTCTGTCAACATGAAGACCAAATAAGGCTCAGTGATATCCAGAGCCAAATGCATTTCCCTGTGTGTGTGTGTGAGTGTGTGTGTGTGTGTGTGTGTGTGCGCGTGCACACACATGTGTATGCCTGTGTGCATGCATACTGTGTGTATATTTAGAATCCATAGTGTTTTTTAGCAGTTTAGATTCCTTTCATTTTGATTTAACTTCCAGCCACTTAAACCAATAGTACATCCAAATTACCCCTGCTCCTGCCCTCAGTTTCAGAATCACAGATTAGCATAAGGGCGCTAGTGTGGGTTTAAGCAATACCGTGTGTAATTTCTGTGCAGTTATTGTTAAACTATTCTCAAAACATGTACACATCTTTCTCTCTGCGGAACCATTCCTAAATGAAGGTAATTCTGCAGCCACCCATGAGGAAGGAATTCTCTGCTCCTACAATCTGCTTAACTCCTAACACTGAGTTTAATTTTAATTAAACAGTTAATGAGCCATGGGATTAATGCCAATGGCTTTTTAAAGCAAACAGCTATAAATCATTAAGGCCCCATTTGAAAGTGAGAGCAAAGTGCGCCTTTAGCGTGGGTGATTTTCAGGATGTGGCCGGTGACAGATCCATTGAGCTGGCTGAGGGCAGGCGGTCACTAGTTGAGTGGTCCTGTGTTTACTTGCAGCCATAACGGCTGTCCGTCACACTGCCTGAAGCCAGCCAGGGCCTCTAGTCGGCTCTCTCACTCCACCAACCTGCCCCCCATCCCCGATTCCCTCTGCCTCTCCCTCTCTCCCTCCACCCCTCCACACATGCTAAAGGTCAAGCACAGATGTTAAGCGTTGTGATTCTATGCGTTTGAAAAGAGCCAATTTGGAGGATCCTGCCATCATTGGTTGTCCCTAACAACATCACACTAGCACCCCTTAACACCACCCCACTGTCCAAACTGTTTTTATACAACACCAGCACCCCTTAACCCCACCCCACTGTCCAAACTGTTTTTATACAAGTGAGAACAGAGTAGGGGAAAACACACACAAATGTAGCAATTGTGGAACTTTGGCTAAATTGCTAAAAACAAAGGAACGTTGACCTTAAATTTGACTGACAATTAAACACAAACTTTTAATTTCTTTCTTCACAGACTCTGTTCAGCGAGTTTATTTTAGTGATTCCTGGACTTGCAAAACTTTGTGAAGACCAAAATCCACATTTGAATTGAACTGTAAGATAAAGAACAAAGAACAAATATTGATTAAATCCAGGCCAGGGTCTGTCTTTTTTCCAGATGCCATCTTGTCAATCCATCATACGATTTAAAAATGATATGTCTTCATATGAATTTTTAAAATCATAATTTTTCAATTGCCAATTTATTTATTTATTTGCTGCAATGTTTTGCAGCCTAAATAAATGAATAAATATGCATTGTAATTTAAGGTCCTAAGCTTCCCTTTTCTTTAAGAATCATAGCTACTGTTTTATATGAATACCTTTAGTAAGTCATATAGTGAACGTCCTGCACTCCAGGTTTGCAAAAGAAAAACAAAGCAGTAGGGAAATCAAATATGACCATAATATTTCACAAAAAATGGAATATTTCACATATCAGTACATTGCCTTGTCTCCAGTGTATTGAAATCATTGTACATAAAAAAATTACAAACTCAGTTTAATACTAATTTCAATCAATTTAACCAATTAGAAGATCTCCATATGGCGTAAGCTGTGGTGCAGGGCGTGCAGGGCGCTGGTTTGAGTCTCACTGAAGGTATGAAGCTAACACACACGTGGCGTATCGGGCAGGTCAGAGCGCACATCCGGCCTCTTATGCTCAGCTGCTTGTTACTGGCGCTCGCTTTGAAGTTTAACGAAATAAACAAAGAGACCGGCACGCCACCCGCATCCGAGAGCCTTGAGGTCACTTCACATCCGCGGTTGTCTTGGTTACACAGCATGCGAGGGATACACACATCAGAAACCCTCGGTGCATATGAGGCCTGGTGCATTACCTTTAGTTAGTGTCACAGGATTTATTTCAAAACCCTCATTATCCACAAGCTGCCTATTCAACGCTGACTTCAATGACTTAAAATAGTATGTATTTTAAATAATTGTCACAGTATATGCCACATACTACACGCAGTATGTACACTCAGTGAGCACTTTATTAGGTATTTATTAAGTGAGGCTACAGCAGGAGACTTCATAATTCTAAGAAATACTTATAATAAATACCTAATAAAGTGCTCACTGAGGGTATATGGAGCTTAATCTTTTCAATTTCCAGTGAACCTGATTGTCTCGATTACATTTTCAATGTACATTACTCTGGAGGTGTGTGTTCAAGATGAAAGAGAACAGTTAACTAGGACTTTTATCTTTTTTTTATTAAACCGGTATTTAAACATCCAACTGAACGTTAGTTGTTACCTTATGAATTATCTTTAGAATCCTATCAGACATCTTTCATGTAAATCGATATTGTAGCCTGCCTTGACTCTTATTTCATGCAAACAAAAGATAACTGCTGAACACATGCTTCATGCCTTAAATCCAATTTAATGCCTGATCCCGCTCATAACATTGGCTCTAATCACATAATCTATTAGGAGGAGAAAATCCCATAATCACCTCCAAATCCCACTATATGATTTCATTGATTCTGGCTTTGGGATAAACTTGGCCATGCAAACTGGGGGCGATGCACTTTTATCTTCTTTATACTCTCTAGATGAAATGTTAATTTTTTTTTGTAGGTAAGATTTACACGGCAGGGCGGCACGGATGGTGCAGTGGTTAGCACTGCCGCCTCACAGCAAGGAGGTCCTGGGTTCAAATCCCCGTCGGCCGGGGCCTCTCTGTGCGGAGTTTGCATGTTCTCCCCGTGTCTGCGTGGGTTTCCTCCGGGTACTCCGGTTTCCTCCCACAGTCCAAAGACATGCAGGATAGGCTGATTGGAGAATCTAAATTGCCCATAGGTATGAGTGTGTGAGTGAATGGTGTGTGTGCCCTGCGATGGACTGGCGACCTGTCCAGGGTGTATTCCTGCCTTTCGCCCAATGTATGCTGGGATAGGCTCCAGCCCCCCTGCGACCCTGTTCAGGATAAGCGGGTTAAGATAATGGATGGATGGATGGATGGATTTACACGGCAGTCAATTAAAGGTTTGTTGTTGAATTTGCATCTGTTTTGCATCCTCTCTGTAATTAGGAAATGTAGTAATGAATTGTTTCTTTAGCTGTGGAATCCCTTTCCCTTTTGAGATTATTGTCTATCACCAGACTTCACTGTTGACCTCTACACTAAAAGGTCATATATAACTATGAATTTCCTTCTAACTTTGAGTTCTACTCTAACTTTCATTTACTTTAATGTCTGCAGTTCTTCCATAATTATTATAATTATCTGTATCGTTTTAATTTAATGTGAGCAATCATGGCTTTAATTGCCTTAAGAGTGTATTGGTTATACATGTACTATTTTGTTTATAAATAAATGATTGTATCCTTTTCAGTTATTACAATTTTCAGCATTGCTCTCCACACACACACACACACACACACACACACACCATCACCTGCTGCCAATTTATTTCATGACATGACACTTAGTTCCATTGTATTACAAAAAGGAATTGAATTCTAATTCCCAAGTGGCCAGTGCTAAATTTACCTTAAACCAAATCACTAAAGACTACTGGTGCTTGACAGCCATGGCTATGATAAAGATTCAACTCCAGTTGCCATGGGATGCGAGTGTCTTTTCTCCTTTATATATTTCCGTGTATTAATGTAAGCCTCTTGAAGGTTTGATCCACTCTATAGAACAGTAAACTCAAGTGACATGCCTTCGAGTGTTCCCACTACATGTTCTATTCCAGAGGAATGTGTCAGAAAAAATATTTCCTTTCATATGCAAAACACCTATATTCTCCAAGAGTCATAAATGTGCTGTTGCGACGCCCAGCAGATTTGGCGATCTGACAGGCAACCGTTTACCCTTCTCTCTCTCTCTCTCTCTCTCTCTCTCTCTCTCACTCTCGCTCCCTCTCTCTATGCAAATGCCTTTGGACATTGTGGTTTTTCCCCCACAGAATTGCAGGTCAGACTGTTTAATAATGCGAACAAATGTGTTTGTTGAAACATAACGAGGGCTGACATTGACTGGGATTAAGATCAATTGGTGTGACCTTCTTGGAAAAGACAGTTTGATTGAAGCGCTAACTGCCCTCGTGCTGCTGGCATACCACAGGGCGTCCTGCTGTCCCCCGAGTCAACTCCAGGGGCATATTTTCCAATAAATAAATAAACGGCAGGACAGAATAAATGCATAGCTTAATGCATAACAGTGACTAAATGGGAAGGCACGATTTGCCTTTACTTCAGACGGAACTCTGCTGTTGTTATGGTGACAGCTGTACCACCAGAGTGGCCCTGGAGAGCCAGGGCCCAGGCCCCCGGGGGCTTGAGAGCACTTATTAAGCGTCCTCTCAAAAGCAGCAGGTCAGTCGTGCATGCGGTCAGCACACTTCACAATGGGGCCATGGGTCTAAGGAGCAGTGAAGAGCCTTTAAATAATGATGATGTCCTTTTAACATTTGTCAGCATTTTTTTGTATTCCTCCCTGCTTCTAGTTCAGCCTGAGCTCTTCAAAACACAAGCCAGGCCATAACAGATACTTAAATTAAAGATAAATAAAGAAACAACTATTTTATTGTCAAAAATGACAAGGTTTGTTTCCCCCCCCCCCTAAAATATTGGGAATAAAAGCTCTAAGAGCTTCCATAATTACATCAACAAACAGGTCTGTGCAATGCAAGTGTAATTTTATAAGATCGCGGAAAAACATGATTGGCATTTACATTACACGGATGATTACCAATAATTCCTCCACTGACAAGCCACTGTAAGCAGACTGCTGTCTCATTTGCATTCCTTGGCAAGCTGCACGGTCATGTGACGGGATTACAGTATGCTGTGGACCAGGTCTGCTTCCATGGGACTGCTGGGTAATGGCATTGTAAATCATACATCTATCCCCCACCAGGTATACGCACTTTATGGGCTTGACAACCAAATCAA